>NC_089750.1:559207-571707 GCF_040412425.1 Macrobrachium rosenbergii | reverse complement strand
TTATAGCTGACGTATTTATGAACTTTCTATTTTTGTCTTTAATTTCTTAAAATTAATTCTTTAATGCCTCGAAAGTAATTTTTAATGCCTGAAAAGTAATTTTCAATAACTTGAAATTAATTTTTAATGCCTTAAAATTAATTTTCAATGCCTTAAATGTAATTGTTAATACCTTAAAATTAATTCTATATTACCCTAAAATTAATTCTTTAATGCTTTGAAATCAGTTCTATAGTACCGTAAGATTAGCTCTCTAGCAGCTTAAAACTAATTCTTTAATGCCTTCAAAGTAATTTTAAAACCTTAAAATTAATTCTTTAATCTTAAAAGTAATTTTAATGCCTTAAAATTAATTCTTTATTGTCTTAAAGCTAACGTACAGAAAAATCACAAGAATATAAGGAGAGAAATAAACCCAGATAAACAAAGAATGAAAAGGAAAAAATTAGAGAAAGTTCCATCTTAATAAAAATATTTAGTCTCTCCTTGAAACTGCAAGGAAAGTGGAATTAGAGACAACAGATCCCACACGGGAAAATGAAATGAATAAAAGTGGGAGAAACAAAACGAGAGAAAGAAATTCAGAAAAACAAAGAGTAAAAAAATGAGAGAGAGTGCCCTTTTATGTCCAGGCACATAGGGAGCTCTCCATGACAGCCTTTAATGATGGTCCATTCAGTGGAGCGCCGTTGTATAGGTCTCATTTTTTTTTTTTATCTTTGTGATTTTGTCTCAGTTTCTCGTCCTAATCTTTATTTTATTTATACTGTTTTTGTTAGAATTGTTTTAGCTTTATTTCGTGAAATAGCATCTAGTCTATTATTATTATTATTATTATTATTATTATTATTATTATTATTATTATTATTATTATTATTATTATTATTATATAAATGACATATGATACTTCAGTAATTTAGTTAATTTTGTGAACATTATTTTATTTTTAAAATAAAAGAATGGATGTATTATTATTATTATTATTATTATTATTATTATTATTATTATTATTATTATTATTATTATTATTATTATTAGAATCGAGTAGGTTCTCGAAGGCCCTCCTTTTGTTTATATTTTTATTATTATTATTATTATTATTATTATTATTATTATTATTATTATTATTATTATTATTAGAATCGAGCAGGTTTTCGAAAGCTCTCGTTTTGTTTATATTCTTTAACATATATTTACACTGACAATCACGCGATTATTATTATTATTATTATTATTATTATTATTATTATTATTATTATTATTATTATTATTATGAGTAAATTACATATAGTAGAATATAGGAAAATATGTTTCATTTTTCATTGATGTATTTACGACATAATAATAATAATAATAATAATAATAATAATAATAATAATAATAATAATAATAATAATAATAATAATAAAAACGAAAGACGAATTTTTTTATTTTATATTCCTGTTGCAGGAGTACTTGTCCCAGAAACTTACTTATTAAAATAACAAAAGACGGCCAGAAGTCATGCCTCATTTGCATACATGCATACGAAGCACAGGACTCAGATATCGCAACTACAGTCCAATAACATTTTTTTTCCCGTTAATGAAACGCGAGAATAAAGTAATTCAAGAATAACACCGGAGCATTTGTAGAAAGGACCCTTGAAGAATAATATAAAACCGTAGGGATACCGCCCGATATGCAAATGTGGGAACTTTCGGAGTTATCGGATGAGATATGAAGAAACTTCTACAAAAAGCGGAGGGGGGAGACAATTCCATTAAATGGGAATAACTTGGGAATTACTTCCTGGAATCCCAACTTCCGTAGGGGTGAGGGGGGTTAGGGGTGGAGGTGGGGGGGCTGTTAGTGCCGCCAGTGCGCCTCAAGTGATGGACTGTAGGTATTGCTAATGAGTCGTGCTACTTTGTGCAGATGTAGGTTTCTCTCTCTCTCTCTCTCTCTCTCTCTCTCTCTGCTCACAGTCAAGAAACCTGCGTTCTCTCTCTCTCTCTCTCTCTCTCTCTCTCTCTCTCTCTCTCTCTCTCTCTCTCTCTCTCTCTGCTCACAATCCAGGAACCTGGGTTGTCTCTCTCTCTCTCGTGTCCTGCGTTCTCTCTCTCTCTCTCTCTCTCTCTCTCTCTCTCTCTCTGCTCTCTCTCTGCTCAAAGTCAAGAACCTGAGTTCTCTCTCTCTCTCTCTCTCTCTCTCTCTCTCTCTCTCTCTCTCTCTCTCTCTCTCTCTCTCTCTCAGGAAACGGTAAATCTGGTATGCTTCTTTCGACCTAAGTAGCGAATTATGTAGGTGGTGGTTAGTGTACTGTGCTTGTTCGCAGACAGGAGAGAGGAGAGAGAGAGAGAGAGAGAGAGAGAGAGAGAGAGAGAGAGAGAGAGAGAGAGAGAGAGAGAGAGAGGGGAGGAGAGAGAACGTATCATCATAATTTTCGCAAGAAAGAACTGAAATTCAAATATCTCTCTCTCTCTCTCTCTCTCTCTCTCTCTCTCTCTCTCTCTCTCTCTCTGTTAATTTTCGCTTACTTTATCGTCTCATTTATAGAATGTATTCATCCAATCAAAACAGTTCGCAGTTTTTAATGTAATTAAATAAAGTAATTATATTCTCATGCCTGACTTACACGAAAGAATTATCTTTTTAAGCGAATTTTCCCGTGAAATATCTTCTTTTCCTCGATCAAATCTCTTATTTTAACCCAAAAATGCACAAATTCATTTTTATTTCAATAATCGTACCCGCAATATCGCAAAATGTCATTTCACAGAATCATATTCACCTGCCCGGTAAAATAAATATAAGCCGAATTAAATCTTACACGTGACGGCTGCGTATTTAATGTAATACGCATATTTTGCCAACTCCCACTGCATACTCCAATGCAGCGAAAGCGTTTTTAAATGCGTAAAATGATTCGCACTGTAATACAGTTGGCCGAATTAATTCATACAGCGGATCTAACTCGAATATGCTACGAGCGTTTTCATTAGTAAGTTCAAAATATGATATTTTTCGAGAATCTGTGACCACTTATGCACAAATGGTAATAAATGGATGAGGAATTCATGGATGATATGAAGATTTGATAGTCTCTCTCTCTCTCTCTCTCTCTCTCTCTCTCTCTCTCTCTCTCTCTCTCTCTCTCTCTAATATATATATATATATATATATATATATATATATATATATATATATATATATATATATATATATATATATATATATATATATATATATATATATATATATATGATTTAATACTAACTTATATGGAAATTTTATATTTTGCAAGCACATTTAATCATGGTTATTATTATTATTATTATTATTATTATTATTATTATTATTATTATTATTATTATTATAATTATTATTATTATTATTATTATTATTATTAGAAGATAAACCCTTTTCGTATGGAACAAGCCCACCAAAGGGGCCACTGACTTGCAATTCAACCTTCCAAAGAATATTATGGTGTTCATTTGAAAGAAATAACAGAAGGTAATAAGAAATAAAGAAACATGAGATCAATTATTAGAAAATTTTGAAAATAAATGAACAAATGAATGAATAAATAGATAAAAATGTTATCTACTGGTTAACAGAACGAAGATAAATGTTTATAAAAGATAAATACCTTTATCGTTACCTGACTCTAAGGACCAAACGAGTCAGGTAGTACTTAAGAAATATATAAGCTAGGCGCTGAGCCTGTGTGTACATAAATAGAAAGAGCAAGACATGTCACATACCTTCTTTGAAGGGACTCCGTCTTGTAAGTCACTTGCTTCTGAATTATTAAGGTACTTTTTTGTCACTGGAAGTTGAAATTGGACGTATTTTCTGCGTTGGAAAGAACAGTGAATGTATCAGATATCTAGATGTGTTATTCAATGTGTTTTTGTTGCATGTTATTTTTTCAAAATTAATAAAAATCTTAGGAACGTTAAAATCACTTTCAATTTTCATTATTTAGTTATAAAATTTTTTTGCCATAGGAAGTTAGAAAAGGACAAACTTTCACAAAACTCTGTCGAAAAGAAAATGAAATGACTTTTCAAAGGCATATATCCTCTCTCTCTCCCAGATTGTTCTCTCTTTAATCTATCATCTCTCTCTAACCTTCTCTCTCTCTTACTCTTATTATCTTATTATTATTATTATTATTATTATTATTATTATTATTATTATTATTTTATTATTATTATTATATTAAATGTTATAATTTTCTCAATTATTATTTTATTTATTCAGAGTTTCATATGGAAAACCCCAAATTGTTAAAATTTGAAATTCAAACTCTCTTAATGTTCTTTCTCAACTCTCTCTCTCAGTCTCTCTTCATAAATTAATGAATAAATATATAAAAATATTAGTCTTATCTACTCTCTTTTTTTAGGTCAGTAATGGATTTTTCAACATTGAAATATCCTAATTTTTCTAATCAAGAGAGGCTTCTACTTTTTTGAAATTTGATCCAAAATGTTAAAATTAAAATTCTTTCTCTCTCTCTCTCCTTTCACAATCAAGTCCACGAGGACTCTGTGGCCTTAAGTCCAAGAAAATGATGAAATTAATAAATTAATGAATATATATAAAAAGATTTAGGTAAATTATCAAAATATAATGAGAAATTTTGTTAGGTTAGTAATGTGGTGTATCAACGCTTGAACTCATCCATAATAATTTTCATAATCAAGTCCCCGAGGCTAATGTGGACTTAAGTCCAAGAAAATGATGACACAGCGGGTGTTTAAGACCCAACCTTTATAGATCCAACGCATTAAAATTCTCTTCGAGGCTAAAGGATGATATTGCCTTAACGCCCGTCAAAAAAAAAAAATGAAAAATAAAAAAGATAATAATTCATGTCTACGTTATATCTGACATCTTTCCCGTCTTTAGGGATTCACGTCAGACCTTTTGAATTTCGTTCCACTTGACGCAATTTTCAGACTCGAATGTGAGAAGAGGGATGGAAAAAGATCGGTCGTTTCTACCTTATCTCTCAGATGAGATTATGGGAGGTTATGGGTCTGTTCGATTCTATCTATCTATCTATCTATCTATCTATCTATCTATCTATCTATCTATCTATCTATCCAACCATATAGCTACATATCTATTTATCTATCTAACTACCTATTTCTCTCTCTGTCTAACTATCAGTCTATCTGTCTATCCATCTATCTGTTCAGTTTAACTATCTATTTATCTATATACCTCTCTGTCTGTCTATCTATTTATCTATCTGTCAGTTCAGCCATCTATATATTTATGTACCTCCCTGTCTATCTATCTATTTATCTATCTATCAGTTCAGCCATCTATATATTTATATACCTCTCTGCCTATCTATCTATTTATCTCTGTATCTGTTATCTATTTAACCATCGCTGTATCTATATACCTGTCTATCTGTCTGTCTATTTATCTATCAGTTCAACTACCTATATATTTGTGTACCTCTATGTCTGTCTAACTATTTATCTATCTCTCTGTCTGTTATAAATTTAAAAGTCGATATATCTATATACCTCTTTATTTATCTATCTATCTATCTATCTCTCTATCTATTATCAATTTAACTATCAATGTATCTATATACCTATCTACCTCTCTATGTATCTATCTGTCTACCTGTATACTTATCTATGTATCTATTATCAATTTGCCTATCAATATATCTATATACCTCTCTATCTATCTATCTATCTATCAATCTATCTACCTATATACTTATCTGTCTCTATCTATTATCAGTTCAAATGTCAGTATATCTATCTATCTATCTATCTATCTATCTATCTATCTATCTATCTATCTATCTATCTATCTATCTACCTATCTATCTATCTACCTATATACTTATCTATCTCTCTATTATAAATTTAACTATCGATATTCTTTATACCTCTCTACCTATATATCTATCTATCTATAAACTTATCTATCTTTCTATATGACTGTCTGTGTGTTAGCCAGATTATCCTTTAGTTATATATAAGAAACACAAACAAAAACAATGCATAATCTATATCCGTCCAGTCTTAGAATATCGTAAACAAAAACAATTGATTTATTTATGTTTGAAGACATTCCAAGATAAGCTGAATGAAATGCAAAGACTTTTGACAGCTAACTATGAGACTGTCACGAATTCATTCACTGAGAAGTCAGCTGATTGTAGTGGATCTGTTGCCATGGTAACCATCTCGATACAGAGATGCTTTCACTTTAAAATCTGATCATCGAGAGAGGATACATAAATTAATATCTTCGCCAATTTTTATCAAATTTTGTTCATAAGTTTTTTAGGCATCCGCTTAACGTCCATGCATTTTGCAGGGCACTAAATTCAGAATACCTTCAATGAAACAATACAGTATTACTACATTATTCAATAACACTGTTATTATTATTATTATTATTATTATTATTATTATTATTATTATTATTATTATTATTATTATTATTATTATTGGAGAAGCAAATCCACTGTTATGCACATGTACATATATTTAAAGATAACATTATTATTATTATTATTATTATTATTATTATTATTATTATTATTATTATTATTATTATTATTATTATTATTATTATTATTATTATTCAGAAGATAAATCCCCTATTCATATGCAACAAGCCTACAAGGGCCACTGACATGAAAATCAAGCTTCTAGAGAATATGATGTTTATTGGAAAGATGCAAAAGAAGATAATAGGCAATATAGAAAGAAGAGATCATTTATAAGAAAAGAAAAATTAATTAATAAAATGATAAATAAACAGATAGCAATAAAAATAAAATAGTAAATACAAGGTAATTTGTTTTAGGGTAGTATTGCATTGGTTTATATACACTAGTCAATTCAATATAACATGAAATATTTCCAACTAGAATTACTGACCCACTTTGACCCAAAATAAACCAAGTAATAATAATAATAATAATAATAATAATAATAATAATAATAATAATAATAATAATATCAGATTCTACATTACCCAATTCAACGTAACAAGGAAAGTTGTCCCAACAATAATAATTGACCCACTTTGCACTCGGGATAATAATAATAATTTCGGTGGACTATACATTACCCAATTCAATCTAACAAGAAAAATTGTCCCAACAGTAATTACTGACCCACTCTGCACTCGGGACAATAATAATAATAATAATAATAATAATAATAATAATAATAATAATAATAATAATAATAATAATAATAATATCACCATTCTATACATTACCCAATTCAACGTAACAAGAAAATTGTCCAAACAATAATTACTGACCCACTTTGCCCTCGGGATAATAATAATAATAATAATAATAATAATAATAATAATAATAATAATAATAATAATAATAATAATAATAATAATACCAACATTCTGTACATTACCCAATTCAACGTAACAAGGAAAATTGTCCAAACAATAACCCTGACCCACTTTGCACTCTCGACAACCTAATAATATAATAATAATAATAATAATAATAATAAATGGGTCTTAATAATAATAATACCAACATTCTGTACATTACCCAATTCAACGTAACAAGGAAAATTGTCTCAACAGTAACCCTTGACCCACTCTGCACTCTCGACGAACCTAAGAATATCGCCAGTGGAACTCTCGACGGAGCGACTAAAATAAATGGGTCTTAATTCCTATTGCTATATCATTCTCCATATAATCCCTGACCCATTTCGAGAGCGATCCAGTTGGATCTTCCCATTTATCACCGCGACTGCACTAAGCTGCGGATGATATAACCTCCAAAGAATGGACTGAAGGTGAAACACCATTGGGAACTTGCGAATGGATGGCACGTTTGTCATTATTAAGTATCTCTCCTCTTCTCTCTCTCTCTCTCTCTCTCTCTCTCTCTCTTCAGAATTGTCTCTTTCTGGATGCCAAGTTTGTCTTATTAAGCTCTCTCTCTGTTTCTGTCTCTCTCTTACTGTCTCTGTCTCTGTCTCTCTCTCTGTCTCTCTCTCTCTCTCTAAAAACGTCAAGATTTTATACATTTTTAAGGGGTCTTTGGGATGCCCAATTTGTGATTATTAAGCATTCTCTCTCTCTCTCTCTCTCTCTCTCTCTCTCTCTCTCTCTCTCTCTCTCTCTCTCTCTCTCTCTCTCTCTTTACCTTAAAACTTCAAATTGTATTGATTCTTTTAAGGAGCCTATATTGGTAACAAGTTTGTCATTATTAAGCATTACTCTCTCTCTCTCTCTCTCTCTCTCTCTCTCTCTCTCTCTCTCTCTCTCTCTCTCTCTCTCTCTCTCTCTCAACCCCCTATATATCAAGAGATCTCCCCTCTACCTTAGATATATCAGTTCCCTTTTTAGCCTTGAAGATAAGGAACCCCTCTCGATTTTATGGCCTTCCAGTACATTTCTCTCTCTCTCTCTCTCTCTCTCTCTCTCTCTCTCTCTCTCTCTCTCTCTCTCTCTCTCTCTCTCTCTCTCTCTCTCATATCTGTCAGAAACAGAACTAATATTTTCCTTCTCTGATTTATCAAGAGAAATTAATGAAGTTTTGAAAAGTATGGGAAACATTGAAGGGGAAACTAGAAAATGTGATATATTAAAGAGTTAATATTTCATCTATTTCTTTACCATATAATATTGTTTCTGATAAAATTGCGACACGTAAAATATATAAATCAATGAGGCCAAGAGGGCTATACCATCAGTAAACTTTACATTACCAATTTAATATTAAAAAAATATTTGAAAAAGCTTCCCATATATATTTTATTATGTCTTCACAGCCTGTTCAGGAAGAAATGTATTTTCAATACAGTTTATTTGTATTAGTAATTAATCATTCACTTTGCTAGCAGTTTATGTTTTTAATTAATTTTTCATTTATTTATTTTAATTTTGCACTTAAAGCCCTCAAAATTATTTATCTATCTATTCATTTATCAATTTGTTTTCATTTTCCATTTGAAACATTCAAACTAAACCGATTTACACTGACCCTTGAAACATACATTGCGAATGACATGAGAAATTATACACAAACACCCATTAGAACTGCCTTGATAAATAAGAATATATCCTACACTGTAGTAAATGCTATATTTCTCCAATAAAAAAAATATGTATTTTGAAAATACTCTCTACGAATAACCTACAATTCTTTCTGCTCGCAAAATGACACATTCATTTGAGAGTAATTCCAAGTGATTAATCAGCATCCTCAATCTGTTCAAATTCTATAGACAGACTGACCTTTTGTGTGTGGCCCACCCCATTGAAGCTGCCCAAATGTATTGCTCTATATTGTTTTGCAATGATATGCAATCAAATAATATTTTATGGCTAATGCATAAAACCTGGCCCCAGAATAATGTATCGTCGGCTTTGCATCGCTTGTAAATCACGGGTCGTGATATTTACCTCGAGCCCGGAATGAAATTTTAGTGTTTTATGGAGTCCTCAGGATATTGCAATACGCGAATTAAACTATATGCTGAATTCAGTATTAGTTTAAATCCCGCGAACATATTCAAATGATGCGATATAGCCTTTTATTGCTATTGTGTTCTGAAACTACACAATGTCATGTCGAATCATTCTTCGGCGCAATTGTGATTATTTTATTGTGTTCGAGTTTTTGTCATTCGTTTAATCAATAGAAATAATTTCTAGTGTTTCTGTTCGAATCAAATATGTTTGTTTTCTATATTAAATAGAAATGTGATTTCATGGAAACAGTGTTAGCTTATGAAGTACAAAATCAGTTCGTTTCAATTTTGGAAATTAATGAAATGTGCTATTTTTTGTGTGTAATGTTTTCTGAAAGTTAATTAAATTGGATATAATATTGTTTTAGGACATTGCTTCCTCAATTTCAATTTTAGATAATTAGTGAAATGTTATATCAATATTTGTTTGGCGTGATGCTGACTAAATATTACTTTATATTCATTGTGTTTATGGTTTTATATAATTATAATGATTTTAGAATGTCCTCGTCAATATAATTATTTACGTAATTGTAAACTATAGATTAAAATTATAACACTGGATAAAACAATTGTACTTTCTATATAAAGACTGAAATCTATTTTAAGAAGGAAATATAATAAGCCTATAGTTGTATAACCCCAATATTTATAAAAATTACTCTTTCAAAAAATCATTTACAAATATGATCTCAAAAATGGAACCACTTTCAAACACAGTGGAAATTTCGCCATAATCTTTAGTCTTAAAGGATCTTGTAGGGAGTTTCCATAAAAGTCTTACTTATCCTGACTATATTTCAGAAGGCCATTAATGGCTCCCATTCTGAATTTTGACAGGTCATCTCTCGTTTGTAGAAAGGTTTTTGGCAGATTAAAAGGCTTTCCGTAATATTGATGCTTTGTAGGGATACAGGAAGGGTTTTCCTTGAGGCGAATGGATATAACTGGAACAATGATGACATTTCAACTTTAAAACTGTATTTTCCTGTTCTATAGAACTCTGGATTTACTGAACATATATAGTGATTCTCCAATCAAAAGACGATGTTGAGCAATTAGAACCTTAAGCGTTCAAGCGAACATGCAATGCATTATTACCATAAAAAAGTTTCACCTTGCATTATAATCGTCTATTTGTATCTTTATTTATTTTTTAGTGATTTATTTATTTATCTTTTTTTCTAACAGCTGACTTCTTCATTCTGTATTTCCTATTACCTTCTGTTACTGCTTTCAAATGAACGCCATATTCTTTGGGAGCTTGAATTTTAAGTCAATCCCTGCATACTTGTTCCATAAGAATAGGGGTTTATCGTCTGAATAATAATAATAATAATAATAATAATAATAATAATAATAATAATAATAATAATAATAATAATAATAACAACTTTATTATTATTATTATTATTATTATTATTATTATTATTATTATTTGTAATTTATTTTTATTTATATTTTGTATTTATTATTATTATTATTATTATTATTATTATTATTATTATTATTATTATTATTATTATTATTATTAACTGACAAAATATCCTTAACTGATTTGTTTCCAAAACTTTACATTCGTTTCCACTATATTTCAGAGATACATAAATGCATTAAACATATATTATAATTATAAAAATGATAAGTTATTAAAATTGATAAAAACATTTGAAAACATTATTTGCAAGAATATTTATAAAGTATGAGGTAACAATGTATATTGTAAATAGTTTCCCCACGTACAGTACATTATGAATATTCTTGTAGATAATATTTCTAAATATTTTCAGCATTTATTAAAACTTTTATAACTTTTATGACTTTAATACGTGTTTAATGTATTTATGGACCAGAGTAATATTTAGGATCTTTCATTTCTAAACAATTCTGAACTGTGTCAATTTCCATTGACTCTGAAATGCAATTTCACTTACCATATTTATCATCAAATACAAACGCCCCCCCAAAAAACAGCTTTCTTAGATATTTCTAAGAAAAAAATTCTCTGAGAAAAAATGACACACGTCTTCATCGAATCACAAAAAGGGAAAGTAAAAGAAAGCAAAAGAAAACGTGATATTGGAGATATCTTTTGTGGCATAAAGATACAAAGTTTGAAAAGTATTTCCACAAGTCTTCGTAAAAGGGTGGAAAAAATATATCAAAGCTTTGCAAAGGGATATTTTGAGCCTTATCCAAGGGAAGAAAAGAAAGGAGGTTTTCAGTTTTCTGTAAAAGAGAACTATTGCTCCGGCTTTGTCTGTCCGTCCGCACTTTATTCTGTCCGCACGTATTCTGTCCCCCCCCCCCCTCAGATCTTAAAAACTACTTAGGCTAGAGGGCTGCAAATTGGTATGTTGATCATTCACCCTCCAATCATCAAACATACCAAATTGCAGACCTCAAGCCTCAGTAGTTTTTATTAGTTTTCTATAAAGAAAACTATTGTGCCGGCTTTGTCTGTCCGTCCGCACGTTAATCTGTCCGCACTTTATTCTGTCCGCACTTTTTTCTGTCCGCATTTTTCCTGTCCGCCCTCAGATCTTAAAAAGCGCTGAGGCTAGAGGGCTGCAAATTGGTATGTTGATCATCCACCCTCCAATCATCAAACATACCAAATTGCAGACCTCTAGCCCCACCAGTTTTTATTTCATTTAATGTTAAAATTAGCCATAAACGTACTTCTGGCAACGATATAGGATAAGCCACCACCGGGCCGTGGTTAAAGTTTCATGAGTCGCGGCTCATACAGCATTATAACGAGACCACCGAAAGATAGATCTATTTTCGGTGGCCTCGATTATACGCTGTGGCGGCTGTACAGAAAACTCGATTGCGCCGAAGAAACTTCGGCGCATTTTTTACTTGTTTTATTTTTCTTTTTCTTTTTGTGCCAAGGTGTAAAACAGAACGAATGAAAGTGGTAGGAAGAATAATGAGAGATAAGATATATTACTTCAGATTAAGGAACAATTAAGCAAAAGAAACTAGAGTGAAATTAATGAC
>NC_089750.1:546707-554207 GCF_040412425.1 Macrobrachium rosenbergii | reverse complement strand
TAAGGTTTTGCGCTTCAAACTGGCTTAAATTTACACACACACACACACACACACACACACATATATATATATATATATATATATATATATATATATATATATATATATATATATATATATATATATATATATATATATATATGTATATATATATATATATATATACACATTCATATATACATACACACATATATATGTGTATAAGTATATGTATATATACATATATACACATATATGTATAACTGTATATATATATATATATATATATATATATATATATATATATATATATATATGTATATATATATATTGCAAAGATATAATAAATAAATAGAATATTTTCATTCGTCCTAACTTCGTTTGTTTTGTTAAAACTTTCAGTCATAATAAATATAGAAAAAAACACTTAGAAATCATATTTCCAAAACTTATAATTCAACCAATTCAAATACTGATATATCTTATGGCCTCTTCCATACCTATAAAAAAATAATCAGATAATTAATTCATCCTTTATAGGAATTTATAGAAAGAGTCAAAACCATCATTTATCAAACATTCCAGGAACTGAGTGATGATAATTGGACGAATTACTTATAATTATCTCTGATTATAAGCAACGTAATTATTCATTTCGATAAAATGGAAGTCGTATACCCACAGGAATGACCTAAATCGGCCTTTATCATTTATTCTGAAAAAATATTTATATAGTAAAGGTAAAGGAATATTTTAACTATTTCTTTATTTCTCCTGAAGTATTTCGACTGATGGTTCCGGAAATTATCATTGTAAGGTTTTGATCATGAATATAGGAATCGAGATTTGAGCCACGACTCATACATAATAATGATATCATTATCCTCGTCATTATAAATTCAATTTTTATAAATGAAATCAGATTTGGCCATATATATAGGCATATTTATTCTTCTCTCTCTCTCTCTCTCTCTCTCTCTCTCTCTCTCTCTCTCTCTCTCTCTCTCTCTCTCTCTCTCTCTCTCTTACTTACCCAAAATATAATCATATATTTTCTTTTAAATGAAATTCAGATATTACCATATATTTATACCCATTGACTCTCTCTCTCTCTCTCTCTCTCTCTCTCTCTCTCTCTCTCTCTCTCTCTCTCTCTCTCTCTCTCTCTGTATTACTTGTCCAAAACATAATCATATATTTTTCTATAAATGAAACGTAGACATTATCATATATTTACCCCATTTTATTCTATAAATCTCTCTCTCCTCTACACTCTCCTCTCTCTCTCTCTCTCTCTCTCTCTCTCTCTCTCTCTCTTTCTCTCTCTTACTTACCCAAAATATAATGATATATTTTCATATAAACGAAACTCAGACTTTACCACATATTTACATCCAGTTACTCTCTCTCTCTCTCTCTCTCTCTCTCTCTCTCTCTCTCTCTCTCTCTCTCTCTCTCTCTCTCTCTCTCTGCCACCGGAAAAAAGAAGAAACCTTCTTCTCTTTACACACCAGCCGAGTTTAAAAAGTCTTCGACCTACCAGCAGCAGCTTAAGAGGAAAAATTACCAATTAATATATAATCAAAGTCTGACGGTGTTGGCCAAGTAGGTTTAGTCAGGCGCCACTTCTTACAGGAGATAAATCCGGGTCATGTTGACGTTTCTCGTTTAATCAACGATTCTTTCGTGTGCTGGCAGGTGTGTTCGTACGTCTGTGCCCTCTGTGTGTGTGTGTTTGTTTGTGTGTATGTGTGTGTTTGTGTGCAAGAACATTAGGAACTTGAACTGCCTTGCTCATGTAGGTCAACTTTGTTCTCGTGGCCTAAAGGTCTTTTTTTTTTTCAAAAAGACAACTTATGCAACTGTACTGCCTTGCTTATTCAAGTCAAGTTTGTTCTCGTAGCTTGAAGTTCTATTTTTCAAAAGAACAATTTAGGTAAATATATGTCAGAAATATTCTATATCATCAATATGCCGCCTTTACCACGATCTTGACACACGCCCACCTTAGCAAATGACCAAGAAAACGAAAGAAATCAAAATAAATAGGTCTTATACTGCACCTCCTTTCATATTCTCTTTCTTCAACCTTCCTTTCTACCCTCTCCTAACAATTGATTCACAGTTTTGTTCATACGTCGAAGAATATAGAGGAGAATCCAAAATGAAAATATTTTGACTAAAAAATGCAGGAGAAAGTAGGAATACAGAAATTTAAGCTTAACATTCAAGTGGTTCTGGTCTGACGAATGGAATATCAGTTCTCCCAGTAAATCAAATTATTAAAAACATTAACCCAGATATTCATCGCTTTTGAAAAGCATAAAAATTATTATTATTCAGTGCACCTCACGCGGTGCACTGTAAGCATTACTTCAGGTTCTTTGCAGCGTGCCTTCCTGAGGCCCCTAGCGACAACCCCTTTCGTTTCTTTTACTCTACCTCCTTTCATATTCTCTTTCTTCAATCTTCCATTCTACCTTCTCCTAATAATTGATTCAAAGTGCAAATGCGAGGTTTTCCTCCTGTTACACCTTTCAAACCTTTCACTGTCAAATTCCGTTTTAGCGCTGAATGACCTCATAGGTCCCTGTGCTTGGCCTTTGTCCTAAATTCTATATTCAGTCCAGTTCAGTTCATCCTAAAACGGAGAAGCATGGCATGAATTATAATAGAAATGTACTTGACAATTTATTCAGTTGGAGGAACAGGCCCCCCTCACAGATAACTGCATCGTATACCAATACTTTTTAGGACACTTGGTGAATCCTTTACCAAATCCTTCAGATGGCACAAATGTCATTGGGGAGTTTGAAGGATTGTTTTCAATCCCTCATACTGTGTCATAGGCTCACTCCCTCAATCCATCTGCAATACTGCATACTTACTGAAATACTCAATAAATACTGATTTATCTATATTTTCAGCTATTTATTAATTTATCATTTGCCGTTTTATTATTATTTTCTAATGACATCTCACCTTTTCTGTATTTTATGTTATCTTCTGTTCATTATTTCAAATCTTCTGTTGATTATTTCATATCCATTGGAAGCTTCAATCTCAAGTCAATGGCCCCTGTTAGTTTGTTCTATGTAAATAGCGGTTTATCTTCTGAATAATAATAATAATAATAATAATAATAATAATAATAATAATAATAATAAATAATAATAATTTGTTCCATATAAATAGCGGTTTATTTTCTGAATAATAATAATAATAATAATAATAATAATAATAATAATAATAATTTGTTCCATATAAATAGTGGTTTACCTTCTGAATAATAATAATAAAATAATAATAATAATAATAATAATAATAATAATAATAATAATAATAATAATAATAATAATTTGTTCCATGTAAATAAAGGTTTATTTTCTGAATAATAATAATAATAATGATAAAAATAATAATAATAATAATAATAATAATAATAATAATAATAATAATAATAATAATAATAATAATAATAATAATAATAATACAAATAATAATAAAAATTTTATAAATAATAATAAAAATTTTAATAATAATAATAATAATAATAATAATAATAATAATAATAATAATAATAATAATATATAATAATAAAACAGAATTCTCTCTGCTCTGAAAAGGCAAAAGATCAGATCAACTCCAGGTATCACGGAGTTTACTCTGAGCTCTGAATAATAGATGGTAAGAGATGATTTAACTAATACGAACCTGGATGAATACATGATGTCCTGGGCGTGTTGTCAGCCATTACGCAAGCTGCCTCGTTATGTATGCATACGGGGACGGAAATATACATATCACTTATTCAAGACTGCTCATAATTTATGTATACAGGGTGTACAATGGAAAAGCATTGCTTATACACGTCACCTAGTATTTTTTTTATACAGAATCCACTTCAAAACTGTTTGCTCTACAAAGGTAATCTTATATTTATGTATATAGCGACCATATCAAAAATTATTGTTTACCAAAGATATCTCAATATTTATGCATACAGTATGGATGTATAGTATGTATACATCGACGAAAATGTTCGTTACTTATTCAAGGCTACTCATACTTTATGTTTGCAATGAATAAAAACATTGCTTATGTATGTTTGTATAGAGTCCTAAAGCTTTTCAAATGTACTTTCGTTTTTATGCATATAGCTACCACATAAAAAAGTATTTTATTTATCTAAGATATATCAGTATTTATGTATACAACAATGGAAACTCCGTATGTATACTCTGTATACAGTGAGCAAAGGTAAATTATTTCATAGTCACCCAGATACATATGTATACATAGACCACAATAAATGGTCTGAATAGTTAATAGGAACTGGATTTAATATGAGGATTTTTCATCCAATTATTTTTGGACTTAATTTTTCAGGAAATCTGTCACATAATCACGCACAGTTCTTTAATAATTAAGCATTTTTGTCCCACTTTAGAAATTAAGTTATTGGATATAATCCAATTATTATAATCTAGTCTTTCGAATCCAGTGTACAATCAAGCATAGTTCATTGATAATTCAGATTTCTATTTGTATCATAGGGCCTACTTCATTAGGAATAATCCAGTTGTCAGAATCTTGTCTTTCAAATCCGTTGAAGAATCATATACAATTCTATGATAATTTATGTTTTTATTACATGACGAAACAGCTCATTTGTCCATATTTAGCCTAAGACACATTTGAAAGATGTTATTCATAGATTTGAGTTGATTTGTTTGTCCTCCCCCGGGTGACAGTAGGGCAGACATGACACACCCACCCACCCCCTGCAAACCGGTTTGTCCGCCCGGGGGATAGGTAGGGGAATGGGACATCCACCCTCCCCCTACAAACCGGTTTTTCCGCCCCGTTTGGGGCGGAGTAGGTAGGGGAACGGGGGGGGGGGTAGGGGAGACATCTACGCCTCCTCCTGCAAACCTGTTTGTCCGCCATGGGTTTGGATGGGTTAGGTAGTGGTTCGGGAGGGTAGGGAATTCATCAGCGCCGGGTTCCAGCGCGTGCTATGCGTGCCACAAACTCGCAGTAATAATAATAATAATAATAATAATAATAATAATAAATAATAATAATAATAATAATAATAATAATATGTCAGTACCCACATTGAGTCATTCGACGCTTCCTCCTTCCCCAGTTCTTCCCTGACGTCCTAAAAATAACTTCTTCTTCTTCTTCTTCTTCTTCTTCTTCTTCTTCTTCTTCTTCTTCTTCTTCTCCACAGCTAACTGAGTTAAGGACTCCCATCCTGCCAATCGAGAAACTGATGACATTAATTATCCTTCTTAAAACTTTGGGACTTCTGCCCGAGGCAAGTCGTAAGAGATATTCAGGATATTAGGGAAGGCTGATCGCGAGAGAAAATAAAGAGAGAAAGAGAGAGAGAGAGAGAGAGAGAGAGAGAGAGAGAGAGAGAGAGAGAGAGAGAGAGTATATAAGACTCAATGAGTTTCATTGTGGTTAAAGAGATAGTAATTGTTCTCTATATATTCAAGTTGAGAAAAAGACTTTTAATTCAAAAATTGTTGCGTTGTATTTTCTTTTGGAAACTGCATATACTGTATATTCCAGTATTTCAGAATGAGAGAGAGAGAGAGAGAGAGAGAGAGACAGACAGACAGAGACACAGAGAAAATGTTTTCCTTTGAACGACAGACGCGACGAATAATGATAAAAGAATAAAAAAAATGAATGGCTGATTGCTAGAGAAAATCAAGAAAAAAGAGAGAGAGAGAGAGAGAGAGAGAGAAATAAATAAAAAGGAAGAGGGAGAGAGAGAGAGAGAGAGAGAGAATGTTTTCCTTTGACAGAGAGGCGCTACGTAGAAAAGTAAAAGTAAAGGTATTAAGCGAATGCTGTTTATTCTAATAAATTATGGATCCACTCTCACATAATATGATTTTCTAGTTATTTCTCTCTCTCTCTCTCTCTCTCTCTCTCTCTCTCTCTCTCTCTCTCTCCTTCTAAAATACTGGAATATCTTTACAGTTTCCAAAAGAAAATACACCACAACCATTTTTGAATTAGAAGTCTTTCCCAACTTGAATATGTAGAGCACAATTACAATCACTTTAACCACAATGAAACCCATTGAGTCTTATATTCTCTCTCTCTCTCTCTCTCTCTCTCTCTCTCTCTCTCTCTCTCTCTCTCTCTCTCTCTCTCTCTCTCTCTCTCTTACGTTCCCTAGCTGCCGAGTGCCGTTTACTTTCTCATGTAAATCATGAAGGTAAATGTAGGTGATTCTTATGTAATGTAGCGTATTTTTACACGCAAGAGAATTTTTGATTTTATATGAATAACAAATTAATGTTAGGCCTCTGCAGTACTACAAGATAACAAAAAAATATTATAGATTATTTTGTAAACAATTAAACCATCCGGCAGTTTGCCTGCATTGAACAGTGGTGTTGTTAATGAAGACCTAATTTGAAGTTATATATATATATATATATATATATATATATATATATATATATATATGAATATTTGTTAATGTTTCTATGTAAACACAGAACGCCATCGACACCATTGAAATGATATTCCCACAGATCCAGAAAGAAATTTTATAGCCTTCATTCTAAATAGACACCAGGGTTTCTATAGTCAATATCAGTGTACATTTCTTTTACAAAATAGCTGATGTACTCACGCAACTTTGTAACTGAATTGTTTATGATTTTGAATCTGATAAACCTGGAATTTCTTCAGCTCATATTCCCTGTATTATCACAATAAAAAAATAAACGCATAAATACCCATTACGTTGAACACAGTAAGGTTATATTCTCTATTATAGTAATCAAAACCGGTCTTACTCCACAACCGAAAAGTCTGAGTAACTGAAAGTGTTCCACACCAGTTCTGTACGCTCAAAATACCATTTTCCTCGTGATATACGCAAAGGCATCTGGGTTTATTAGGTTCCGGAGCTGAAATACGAATGGGCATTATATGTCATATGGAAATGTATATTACGTAAGTTTGCGTAAGTGGGACATTACTTCTTGGGGTATTATGGAGATGAAATGGGATGTAGTTTTGGAGGGTATTTTTGTTTTGTTATTTTTATCCATTTCTTGATTTTTAAGGTTCCTTTCGTTACACTGAAAGAATGAATACTTTTGATTTATTTGCATATACGTTGCTCACTTACTGAATAAAAACAAAGAGAGTATTTTGGATCAATATGGCAGGAATAGGAAAAGGAAATTAAGGCAGTGATAAATATTAAATATTTCCGAAGTCCATAAATATCAAAATGACAAATCAAGTGCTCTTAGGTTGCTTGGCAAATCAACAAACGATGATTAGCAATCTGCTTTCTCTCTCTCTCTCTCTCTCTCTCTCTCTCTCTCTCTCTCTCTCTCTCTCTCTCTCTCTCTCAGTTCTGTTAAATGCTTATTTAAAACGACAGCCACTGATCGCCACGCCACACATACTAGATTTCGTAAGTAGTTTCTCTCTCTCTCTCTCTCTCTCTCTCTCTCTCTCTCTCTCTCTCTC
>NC_089750.1:534207-539207 GCF_040412425.1 Macrobrachium rosenbergii | reverse complement strand
TTTCCATTATAATTATCATGATCATTTCCTATTAGCATCACCATAACCACATTCTCTACAGAAAAACACACTGCTTTTATAACATAACCTTAAACAATTAATAGAAATCACTAACACATCTCCCTACAATTTTCTAAATTTATTGGACACAAAATAACACCTTGAAGAATGACAGACTTCACCAAGGTCAATCTAACCTAACCTAACCGAACTTAACCTAACCTAACTTAACTTAACCTTAACCTAACCTAACTTAACCTAACCTAACCTAACTCTAACTTAACCTAACCTAACCTAACTTAACCTTAACCTAACCTAACTTAACCTTAACTTAACCTAACTTAACCTTAACCTAACCTAACCTAACTCACCTAACCTAACCTAACCTAACCTAAAGAATTAGTAACCATGAATTCGCCTGCTCTCTCGACGCCAACTCCAACTCCTTACTCCACTTTCAACTTGATTTCCCAAGGCGCTGTGGTTCCATTATACCCCAATTTCCCAAGCAAGCCCATCTTGAGGCCCAGAATGACATTCCTCTCATCTTAGGCTTGAGTAGATGGGCGGAAAATTGGGAGGAGAAAGGGGATAATGAAAGGAATATTGGGTATGGATAGATAGGGATGGATAGGAATAATTATGTTATTAGAAAGGAGGTGTTTAAAGTTGATGCTAAAGGGTGTGAAGGAAAAAAGTGAGAGAGTTAGAATTGAAAGAATAGGTCTGATAAATATTTGGTGCTTAGTTGTATGTTAAGTGTCAGAATTGTGTATAGGATTTAGAAAAAAATACTTAACATGATAAGGCAAAAGGAATATTAATCCTGGAGAAACAGAGTTGAAAGAGAAACTGTTGTGTTAAAAAATAATAGTGAAATATGAAAATTCAAAACTAATATTAATCTGGAGAAACAGAATGTTTAAAAAGAAACTAAAATGATCCCAAAGACATGCATTGTGCAGAATTTCAAAAAAAACTATGATATAAAGAAATTTACTTAGAGACATACAAGATACAACGTAAGATAAACTAAAGTTTTAAAATGTTAAGGCGGACGAAATCCTAATCAGGAGAAAAAGGATTGAGGCAAAACTCCTTTGTTTTGGTTCACGAATGAATGCAGGATGTAGGTCACTCTCATCTTTGAAGGAAAAAAAAATAGTCTCTGAATGCCCTTGGTAATTGTTTCTCTCAGCTCTATCATTCTTTCACTTCTCCTTCCCTCTCTTCGCTGCTCCTCCTCCTCCTCCTCCTCCTCCTCCTCCTCCTCCTCTTCTTCTTCTTCTTCTTCTCCTTCTTCTCCTCCTTCTTCTTCTTCTTCTTCTTACTTCTTTCCTTCCTTCTAGTCAGAAAACAGCAGTGGAGGCCCTTCGTAAGTGCTTCTTTCAGTTTTATCATTCTTTCCCTCCACCTTCTACCTCTTCCTTCCTTTTCCATTCTCCTTCTTCCTTTCTTCTTCTTCCTCTTCTTCATCTTAATTCCTTCCTTCTAGTCAGAGAGTAGCAGAGAAAGCCCTTTGGTAAGTGCTTCTCCCAGTTCTATCATTCTCTCCACTTCTCTTACCTTCTCCTTTCCCCCTCCTCCTTTCTCTTCTTCCTTCCTTCCTTCCTTCCTTCCCTCCAGCCAGAAAGCTTCAGTGAAGATGGAGGCGGGCGGCCCAGAGAGAGAGAGAGAAAGGGAGGTAGCCCACTTAAACCATGTTTATTGAGGCTGGCAAAAGTTTCTGCTGGGCTCTCCTAATATCTCGGCGTTTGTCAAGGACTTAACTCTTGAAGGACGATCTCATAGCTGACAGAAAAGTCTTGAGAATTATTATTTTCTTTTTCTCTCTGCGTGTCTTTTCGTTATTAATAAAAATGGCGATGTTGCTCGAAGGTATTTTGATGTAAGTTAGTGGAGATTGTGGAATATATGTTTGTGTGTATGTATATATACACGTATATTTATATTTATATATATATATATATATATATATATATATATATATATATATATATATATATATATATATATATATATATGTATATGCTGTAAATTATCTCTCTCTCTCTCTCTCTCTCTCTCTCTCTCTCTCTCTCTCTCTTTTTTCTCTCTCTCTCTCTCTCTCTCTCTCTGTATTTTTTTATTTTGATTTATTCTTTTGGATTATCTTATGACCTCTTCTGTCACCATTCTCCTATTCTCCTTAGAGAGAGAGAGAGAGAGAGAGAGAGAGAGAGAGAGAGAGAGAGAGAGAGAGAGAGAGAGAGAGAGAGAGAGAGAAGTATATTTGTCAGTGTTCCTTTCCAGAGAGATTAAGAGAGTAGCTGAAATTTCCATTTTTAAAATTATTAATATAATAATTATGCATCCATAAATACGCGCGTGCATACACACACACACATAAACACACACACACACACAAACACCAAATCACTTCCACTCAACAGGAAACTGATCTCGGGACTTTAAATTATCAGGCGTGAATTGTAAAAATATAAACACATACCACTTAGTTTTAGTTTCCGCTTACCTGCCAGTCAGCTGTTTGTGTGTGTGTGTGTGTGTGTGTGCGTTCAGGAGGTCAATGGGCCGCGCTTTGTACAACCAAATTGTTTGGAACTAACTCCAGTGCTCATTCGGGCAGACCGGACAGTTTTCCGTATCTTTTTTCTGAGGTAAATGAACGGTATTTAAAGACACTAGCGGATAACGGGGATGAATATATATCTTCACTTTTGTTTTAGATTATAATATATTAAAACCTTTTTATATGATTTGCAATATGTATTTTCATTTTAGAATAAAGTTTAATATTATTTATTCTCAGGAAATATACAGTAATAGCCAACGTATAAAACAAAATTTTTGTATTGCTGACAAATGAACTTGATTACAAAAATCAAAACTACAATATATCTAATATTTTAGAAACTTTGATATGTTCTGGTAATTAAAATAGAAAACATATCGTAACACTTCAGTATTTAAGCAGAATAATTGGTCTTCCATGTTTCGGTAAATCATGTCATGAACACTTGTTGTAAACTTATGGCACACATATCACAAATAAGTTAAATACAAGTCAGCAACTTCCTGGTAATCCTAACCATTGCTTCATACGATTATCCAGTATTTGCCAAGTTTTTTCCCCATTAACGGTCGTCGACTTGTCGTCAACATGTTTGTGATATGTATGAGATAAGCTTCTGACATGTTTATGACATATTTTATAGTAATTTGGCTCACGTTAAATCTTCATAAATAGGCTTAACGACATACTGGTAGTGCTATTAAGTCTTTATCAGCATTTAATATATTTGTTCTCCATTTATGGTCGACTTGCTGTCAACATGTTGGAATGTAATAAATTTACGACGTGCTTCATAATTTATTATATTGTACTGTTATCCAGCATTTACCATATATTTGTTCTCCATTTACAGTCGTTGACTTGTTGTCAAAATGTTTGTGATATGTATGGGATAAGTTTACGACGTGCTTATGACATAATTCATTGTACTGTAGTCCTATCTAGTGCTTCGTACGATTATCCAGCATTTACCATATATTTGTTCTCCATTTACAGTCGTTGACTTGTTGTGAACATGTTTGTGATATGTATGGGATAAGTTTACGACGTGCTTTAGACATAATTTATTGTATTGTAGTCCTTTCTAGTGTTTCATACGATTATCCAACATTTACCATATATTTATTCTCCATTTACAGTCTTCGACTTGTTGTGAACATGTTTGTGATATGTATGGAATAGGTTTACAACACGCTTATTACATAATTTATCGTATTGTAGTCCTTTCTAGTGTTTCATACGATTATCCAACATTTACCATATATTTGTTCTCCATTTACGGTCTTCGACTTGTTGTCAACATGTTTGTGATATGTATGGGAAGTGTTTACGACATGTTTAATACATGTTTTATAGTAGCTCTTTATATTAGAAACATGAATTTCTGCATCAGATGTGTCATATTCTGAATTTAGTTACGTTAGTAAATACCTTTTCTGTCTGAGTATAGAATATATTCATATCTGATGTACAGCATAGAATATATTCATATCCGAGACTCAGAGTAAAGATAACAGGTAATCCTGTTATCAAGAGAACAAGGCCATTAAGTCTTCAGGTGAATGGATCAATTGACATGCACCAGTTGAAGATATTATATTGGATCTATTGACGTCTATTTTGGAAGGACTGTTGTTGGGTGCATCATGATGATAATACAAGTTTGACTGATGTTCTGATTTACTGCAGAGATTATTGAATTTATATACTGGGTACTTGAACTTCAGGGGAGAGAGAGAGAGAGAGAGAGAGAGAGAGAGTTTTTTTTTTTTCGAGAGAGATGATTTAAATTCAATGTTTTTTTATTTCATAATATCATATTCTAAATTAATGTTCTTTTTATTTCATAAATTTTTATATTAAGATTATGTGTATATATATATATATATATATATATATATATATATATATATATATATATATATATATATATATATATATATATATATATATATATATGTATATATATATATTGTGTATATATGTATATTTGTATATTTATATATATATATACTATATATATAATTTATCTTTATCTCCTTTGTTATATACAACTACCTATCATATACTTAGAATCTCTAATTGGATGAGGACATATGACTCTTTGGTACACAATAAACACTATCGATCGTCAGATTCAGCCTGAATTACGAGGAATCAGGTAAAAATATCTCCAACTAATCAGAAGCAAGTACGACAATCTAAGGATGAAGGAAATTAATGTAAAATGAAGTAACTCAGAAGGAGATGAGGTAGAATAAGCCTACCAAAGCTTTCAGCAGAATAAAATAGAATAAAAAAAATGAGTGACAGCAGGAACTAAGGTAGAATAATTTCCACGACAGCCATGAACTGTTAAGCCTTCGAAATTATGGAGCAACAGAACTTGTTTGTGTGTGTGTGTGTGTGTGTGTGTGGGTGTGTG
>NC_089750.1:491707-529207 GCF_040412425.1 Macrobrachium rosenbergii | reverse complement strand
TGAACTACTACATTAAATATTGACATACAAAAAAAATATTCGTACCCAACAGAGCAAGAGGCATTTCTCTGCAGTTTAAAAGAGAGAATTTGCACAGCACAACACCTGCCTCTCGCAATTTCAAAAAAATAAAAAAATTTGTACACTGACATTTTATTCGCGAAATAAAACGCCCGTGGCAATCATCCAGTCACTTCAGCGTTCAAATGGACATTCGGAACTGAACTCGCGATATATTTATCCTGTTCAGGAATTGTTGAAAGGATAAATAAATTCAAGAGTGTCCGAATATTTCCTGTGGGGACATTTCATAGAATTATGATTTTGAGAGACATGAGAGAACGAGAGAGGTTTAGTACTGCGTTTCGTGGTACTTGCGAGTTCGGTTTTTTGGGGGAATTTATATTGGTCCGTGGTTTAGTTTTCTGTAAAAGAAAACTATTGTGCCGGCTTTGTCTGTCCGTCCGCACTTTATCCTGTTCGAACTTTTTTCTGTCCGCCATCAGATCTTAAAAACTGCTGAGGCTAAAGTGCTGCAAATTGGTATGTTGATCATCCACCATCCAATCATCAAACATACCAAATTGCAGCCCTCTAGCCTCAGTAGTTTTCATTTTGTTTAAGGTTAAAGTTAGCCATAATCGTGCTTCTGGTAACGACATAGGATAGGCCGCCACCGGGACATGGTCAAGGTTTCATGGGTCGCGTTTCATACAGCAATATGCCGAGACCACCGAAAGATAGATCTATATTCGGTGGCCTTGATTATACGCAGTAGCGGCTGTACAGAAAACTCGATTGCGCCGAAGATTTTTTATTATTTCTTTGGGGGGCTTTTCAAATTAGGAGAAGCATGTGTAAATTTGTAAATTCTCTCTTTTAAACTTTTTGTCGGTTATGAAAATATTTTCTTTATCAATATTTGATATGGTATTTCAAACTAGTTTAGGTATTTGTTGTTACAGATTTATTTGAAAAGATTTTTCCCGATTCATATAAAAAATAATTTGTTCCACTGACAAATCATTTGACATTTTAATTACGTAGCAGAGGATTGGTGTGCAACCTTTGGCTTTTATAGTCTGTCTCTCTCTCTCTCTCTCTCTCTCTCTCTCTCTCTCTCTCTCTCTCTATATATATATATATATATATATATATATATATATATATATATATATATATATATATATATATATGTATACTGTATATATATATAAATAGATATCAAAACAGGTCACATATCTCTGACCACTTGTAATCCTTCCAACCGACCTTCATAAACACACACAGAACACTCGAACCAGTCACCAGTTACGGACAACTATGAAAATGACAGTAATCCTCGCAACCAAGACATATGTCAATCATACCTCATATATATGGCATCCGACCACATTGCCCTGCGATGTATGATACGAGTGGGACCTCTGAAGGCACGAAATGTGGGTCAACTGTCAAGTTTGGTCTTGGAAGAATTGCAATAATACGAGCTGTGTAATTTCGGTGAGTTTGCAATTATCAAATAGGATGAGGTTTCGTATATAACCACAAAACCTGCGTAGGGGGGTAGTGCCGATCGTGCACCTCATGCGGCGCACTGTAGGCGTTTCTTAAGGTTCTTTGTAGCGTGCCTTCCTTAGGCCCCTAGCTGCAATCTCTTTCGTTCCTTTTACTGTACCTCCTTTCATATTCTTTCTTCCATCTTACTTCCCTCGACCCTCTCCTAACAATTGATTCATAGTGCAACTGTTTGAGGTTTCAAACCCTTTCACTCTCAATTTCCGTTTCAGCGCTGAATGACCTCATAGGTCCCAGTGCTTGGCCTGTGGCCTAAATTCTATATTCAATCAATCAATAACCACAAAATAATGTTATTGCCATTTACGATATTGTCTCATTTTATGAATTATTCCAATGAGTTTGTAACTATAAATTAGCTGAGGCTTCATAGATAAACAAAAAAAAACTTATTACCATTTTTTACGTTGCTGAGACTCATTTTATGAGTCATATTCCGTCATGGGAGACAGATATAGGTACATAAATGTATTTTGGAAACATTTTCTTAAAAAATTTTCGTAAAAATCAAAATTAAGAGTTTTAGGTATAGATCCAGTTGCCGAGTCATGAACTGTTCATTTCTTCGTCGTTTCAATAACAAATTTATTCCTGCTTATAAAAAAAACTTTGAACGTTTTATAATTTCATTTTGTGTCCGAGGACAGGAAATTTTTAAAAGAAATTATATATATATATATATATATATATATATATATATATATATATATATATATATATATATATATATATATATATATATATATATATATATATATGCATATATACATATGTATGTATGTATGTATATTGTTTGTATATATATACATATACACACAAACACACAGCAAACACGAGACCTTCGTCGCATTGAATAAGCAAAGACAAATATAAAAAAAAGAAAAACGTTCCAAGAAGGACTCGAATACTGTCTCTCTCTTAAGAAGGGAAATTGGATATCTGCCAACGTCTGCCACTCGAACATCCATATCAGCATTCTCCCTCTCACTTGTAGAACTGTGGAGAGAGAGAGAGAGAGAGAGAGAGAGAGAGAGAGAGAGAGAGAGAGAGAGAGAGAGAGAGAGAGAGAGAGGGGGTTATCAACATTTCTCAACCGAGCGAAGATTTTCTTTTCAAAGGGCGTCAGTCCATTCTTGTCAGTTGTTGAGTTTTATTTTTATTTTTCAAGTTTGTTCTCTGGAGATGAGGGATAATAGTAAATATGTTTTAATTTTTTTTAATATTGTAAATGTGTTAATTAGCTATAAATTGATTTGTTTTTAATTGAATTAATTGCCTTTTATTTATTGGCAGTGGTATAGATATTTTCTTTTGTGGTACCTATTACGAATGACCCAGGAATAAAAGGTAAATTATATTAAATTTTTTTTATTTTATTTTATGGCCGTTGGCAACCTTCCTCCCCACTCTCTCTCTCTCTCTCTCTCTCTCTCTCTCTCTCTCTCTCTCTCTCTCTCTCTCTGTATATATATACACACATATACACTAATAATTTAATAAATATATAATAAATAATATATATTATATATATATATATATATATATATATATATATATATATATATATATATATATATATATATATATATATATATATATATATATATATATATATATATATAGATATATACATTATAAATATACATACATATATAATTTATATACACATGCAGATATCGCCAAGAAAATGAGACGGTACAACAACGCACAAAAAGGAGCAACAACAACAATAATAATTAAAACAGCAACCCCAGTCTTCTCCTCGCCCCATTCCTCGTTCACGGCTGTACTTGTTTATAGACAGGAAATCCGAGAGACCTCCTGTAGTCGCGCCTCATTAAATATTTCAAGCTAGGAAAACATGACCCAGATATGAGACAGAAGTTGATTATGTTTGCTGAAGAAGAAGAAGAAGAAGAAGAAGAAGAAGAAGAAGAAGAAGAAGAAGAAGAAGAAGAAGAAGAGAAGAAAAAATACTGGAAACATAAAAATCAACCTTTTGAAGACACACACAGTTCCTGGTCTTTGTATGCTCGGAGAAATCTCTCTCTGTGTTTAAAATTTCAGAGAGAGAAAAAATATGATTAAAAAAACATTTGTCAACAAGTTTAGAAGGCTGTGCTAGTGATGTTTGTTTTTTTTTTTTTTTTAATCAGGTGCGTAGGAGATTACACCTGTGAGGTGATGACATAATCTTCTTGATGTGTGTTAATGTACGTTTCTGTAAATCATATTCCTTTCTTATATATATACATACATACATACTTATTTATATATATATATATATATATATATATATATATATATATATATATATATATATATATATATATATATATATATATAAATATATTATATATTTATATATATATATTAAATATATTATATATTTATATATATATATATATATATATATATATATATATATATATATATATATATATATATATATATATATATTAATATTAAATATTATATATATATATATATATATATACATACGTATATATATATTATATTAAATATATTATATATTTTAAATATATATATATATTAAATATTATATATAAATTATATATATATAAATATATATATATCTACAGTATGTCATTCTTTTTTCACAATATCCTTCTATATTTCTCTCTTTATTTCTTCACCTACATGAAAATAATTTCCTGTAAACAGCTGAAATCAACTGAACTTCCAACGTTGCGAGAAACACAGATTTCTAGCTGCAGGTGTCTGCTGAAGTTTTCTGAAGAAGTTTCTGAGAAGTTCCTATTCCAACTTCAGTTTTTATATGATGCGACCATTACGGAAACTGTGTGGGTTCTCTTTGATTAAAGATGGAAATTAAAAAAAAAAAAAATAGACAAAAAATTACTCTAATGAGGTGAAACAGAGTAAACAATCTATTTAGTAAATAAAAGTTATAATTAAAGGCTTCATTTGCATGAGGTAAAATCTTTTCTCTTTTCCTAAGGCGAAATTTCTGTCAGATCTGAAGCTTCGCTGGGAATTGAGAAATCTAGGATTCATGGAATTTCAATTTAAAGTTTTTCATGAATGCTTATTAATTTTTTTTATTTGGTTTGATGCTTTATTCTGGAGTTCGAGTCTTTTTTGAGTTTAGGGGAAATTAAAGAGGAAAGTTCTTCTAAACAGCAATTTCTAATTAAAGGGTTATATTTAAATTTTTAATTAAGTTCATTTTAGATATATAATTCATTCCTTGCTTTCCTTTTCTCTCATAACATATGAACCTGGATAATTAATTTTATCCCTTCCATGTCTCTCTCTCTCTCTCTCTCTCTCTCTCTCTCTCTCTCTCTCTCTCTCTCTCTCTCTCTCTCTCATATATACAGAAAGTCCGCTTTCAGTTCATGATGTATGAATGAATATCTTTATTTTCATTTCTGATGTGAGCCTCTCTCTCTCTCTCTCTCTCTCTCTCTCTCTCTCTCTCTCTCTCTCTCTCTCTCTCTCTCTCTCTCTTCACACGAATGTTTATAATAGCAAAGAGAAAATACAATGGACAATATTACAAGGAAAACATTCTGTCTGCTAGGAAAGTAATTTTTGATGTACAGGCAAGTGTAAAAAGTCATATGTTTACCAATCAATGCTATTTTTCATACTTCCATTCTCTCTCTCTCTCTCTCTCTCTCTCTCTCTCTCTCTCTCTCTCTCTCTCTCTCTCTCTCTCCACCCATTGAAAACCCTCTCTAACCTGAACTCTCAGTACGGGAATTATATCAAAAGAGCGATACAGTCTCATCTGAATTTCAATACGGTAATCAATAATTCGTGTATTTTTAGAGCCGAATATTCATCGCCTCCCAAAAGAGAATAACTTCGACTGCTATTCAGCTTATCCGTTTTGATACGATTAGAGCCCAGGTGAAATGCTGTCTCTCGCGGTAAATGACAGATCAGTTGGTTATGCTAAACCTTACCCAGAGACGGAATTACCGAAGCTTACCGTGGGTCGGAATTTCTGATAGCTTTCGCGACAACCAAGTGAAGTTTGCGGAGAGAGAGAGAGAGAGAGAGAGAGGCGGGAGGAAGGGGGGGAAAGGAGAGAAGGAGGAGAGGGGAAGGGGCAGATTTCGCTTGGTTTTGTGAATATAAAATTTAATTTCACTTATATCACTTTATATCTCTTAATCATTTTGGTAAAATTTGATTTTTGCGGTTTTTCAGTTTATATTTATTCTTGGGCGATATGAAAGGTATATGGATTAAAAACATTTTTGTGGAAGTTTACAATTGTTTTAATAATTGTATAAGTATATGTTTTCTTTTAGTTTTGCCGGAATTAACAATAATTCAAATGTCGTCTTTTTCTAATGTTCGCAATTTTTTTAATAGTTAATTACGTAGTTATTTTTAATTACATAGTTATTTTCATTAGTGTTTATCTAGTTGTGTCGACTGTAGCAATAATTCCATTTTTCATAATATTTGTATTTCAAATATTATGAAATATTATATTTATATATTATATTATATGTATATATTATATTATATGTATTATATATATATGTATATATAAAGGCATACAGCAGGGTCCACAAAACACATCAAAAAGGCCATAATTTATTTATGAGACGTTTCGCACATGTACTATGTGCATCTTCAAATCTGCAAATATAACAAATTTCGTTAAAATTTACAAAAACTATTTTAAAAGATAAAGTTAAAAGGAAAAAATTATTTACAAAAATTAAAATTAATAAAACTTGAAAGGTATACAGTAAAAGAAACCAGTGCTGAACAAACCATTCAAAGGAGGAGGAGAAGAACGAATGACCAAGACCTGACCCCACCCTACGACTTCAGTTATGCTAGATAAAGAGGAGAAGCGGAAACGTTAGAGTTCAAAGACGGAACAAGCCGTTTGATGTATAAGGACTCAAGGGTGGTTAGGTAATCACTATGGCTTGTTCCACCAATAATAGAGAAATGTTTTTATTTATTTCGATTTTTACATGTGGAGGCATGGTTCTTTATATTAGAAAATTCTGGTTTACTCAGTTTCTGACCCGTTCTAAAACTGTATCCCACATGGCTACAATATCTCACCTGCAGTAACCTACGGCAAGATCCAACATAGATACCAGGACATCCGGGGCACTTGAATTATAAATAACGTTAGATCTCATGAAGGTCTGCAGTTTGTCCTTGTAACCAAAGAATACACCGATCTTGAGTGGATTGATTGGGATCAATTGTATCTTAAGGCAGCCAAATTCCTGTTCAATTATTTGTTTAAGTTTGGCTGAAAACTTGTTGTCAAAATAAACGGAATTGTTGCATATATATTTTCTTTAAGACATTATAAGAGGGTGACGGATTAGAAGTGTTGTGACAGTAGTCTGTTAATGACTTTAAAACCAAATTTTCAGGATAGGAGTTCTGTAAGAAAAATTTGACTAAAAATAAAATCTCAATATGAAAAAGACCAACTCGAAGAATAACGAAAGAGCCCTATAAACTAAAGTGTATATGGAATTTAGTTTAAAGTTCTTAAAACATGAACTATAGAAGTTGTTAGCAAGTCCAGTGTATGTTTTTTCTATACACAGATGTAGTAAATTCACCATTGTCTCTGCTGACATTGATATCTAAAAAAGGTAAAGAGTTGTTGCTTTCTTTTTCCATGGTAAAGTTTATATTTTGATGTTGCTTATTAATATGTTCCAGAAACATCTCTCTATGCCAAGGTTCCTTGAACAACGCAAAAAGTGTCATCAACATATCTTCTATAATAGACAGGTTTACACATCCGGACAGTTAGTTAAAAGGTTTCTTCTAAAAAAGCCATAAAAATATTAGCTAATATTTTTGTGGCTTTTTAGAAGAAACCTTTTAACTAACTGTCCGGATGTGTAAACCTGTCTATTAAAGAAGATATGTTGATGACACTTTGCAAGTTCAAAACCTGGCATAAAGAGATGTTTCTGGAACATATTAATAAGCAACATCAAAATATAAACTTTACCATGGAAAAAAAGCAACAACTTCATTACCTTTTTTAGATATCAATGTCAGCAGAGACAATGGTGAATCACCATCTTGTATAGAAAACATACACTGGAACTTCAATAACCAATTCTATAGTTCATGTTTTAAGAACTTTAAGCTTTTCCATTACATTCTTAGTTTATAATCTCTCTTTTATTTTCGAGTATGGTCTCAAAACATATTGTGAGATTTTATTTTTAGTCAAATTTTTCTTCCCTTTTCCTCTCCTGAAAATTTGGTTTTGCAAGTCATTAACAGACTACTGTCACAACACTTCTCTAATCCGTCACCTAAATATAATGTCTTAAAGAAAATTTATATGCAAAAATTCCTTTATTTTTGATCTTCAAGCTTTTCAGCCAAACTTAAACAAATAATTGAACAGGAATTTGGCTGAAACTTAAGATGCCATAAACCGGATCCCAATCAATCCACTTCAAGATCGGTGTATTCTGGCTTACTGGGACAAACTGCAGACCTTCATGAGATCAACGTTATTTATATTATATTGTCCTTATCAATGTTGATCTGGCCAAGGAGGTTACTGCAGGTGAAATTGAAACAACCCCTGGGATACAGTTTTAGAACGGGTCAGAAACTGAGTAAACCAGAATTTTCTAATATAAAGAACCATGCCTCCGGGATGTAAAAAATCGAAATAAATAAAAACATTTCTGATTATTGTAAAACAAGCCATAGTGATTACCTAACTACCCTTGAGTCCTTATACATCAAAACGGCTTGTTCCGTCTTTGAACTCTAACGTTTCCATTTCCTCTTTATCTAGCATAACTGAAGTCGTGGGTGGGGTCAGGTCTTGGTCATTCGTTCTTCTCCTCCTCCTTTGAAATGGTTTGTTCAGCACTGGTTTCTTTTACTGTATACTTTCAAGTTTTATTAATTTTAATTTTGTAAAATAATTTTTTCCTTTTAACTTTATCTTTAAAAATAGTTTTGTAAATTTTAACGAAATTTGTTATATTTGCAGATTGAAGATGCACATAGTACATGTGCGAAACGTCTCATAAATAAATTATGGCCTTTTTGATGTCTTTAATGGACCCCAGCCCTGTATGCCTTCATATATCTTCGCCTGGAATCCTATGTATATATATATATATATATATATATATATATATATATATATATATATATATTATATTACATTACATTACAGTGATGTATTGCAAATTTCATCTAGTCTTGTTGACCTGAAAAAATAATCCCTTTGATTTTTATATTGTGGTAATCTTTACTAATTATAGTTTAGTGGTTTTCTTTTACAGATTTTAATTAATTTTCAGGATGAAACAGTAATCCTGTTGCAATTATTTGATAAAATATTGTTATGAAATACGAAATTGACTTAATTAATAATAACAATAATAATAATAATAATATAATAATAATAATATTATTATTATTATTATTATTATTATTATTATTATTATTATTATTATTATTATTATTATTAATAATATTATTATTATTATTATTATTATTATTATTATTATTATTATTATATAAATAATATTAATATTAATATGAGTATTAATATTTTAAACATTAACATTAATAATAATAATAATATTATTATTATTATTATTATTATAATTATTATTATTATTAGTATTATTATTATTATTATTTGAATAGCAAAAATACACGCCAGTGTTAGTTTATTCCAAGCCTAGTATCCAAACATATTTCAAAAAAGACGATGCAGTAGAGAGAGAGAGAGAGAGAGAGAGAGAGAGAGAGAGAGAGAGAGAGAGAGAGAGAGAGAGAGAGAGACGCAGAACCTTCATGTCCAAATCAAAATTCTTAACAAAAGACTTCAGGATTTCCGAAGATCCCTATTATACTTTTCACATGAATTCTCGCAACAATTTTTGCAGGAATAAATCTGAAATGATTTTGCCTGAATTTAGCCAAACGGGAAAGCTTTAAAACATACTGTATTCCCCTGCTGTGTTCGCGGAAGTGGGTCGATAAATTGCTGTTCTGACGAATTGCATAGAATGTACTGGGACAACCAATTTTTTTCATTTTTAGACTATTGCTAAAATTCATGGTGATTTATATAGATATGTTTTTTTTATATACTGTCATAGACATTAGGCAATGATTGGCTCTCTCATTACATGGAATTGGACCGAAAAGGTATTAATAATGCTTTCAGCTTTTCATTTATGTTATTTTTAATGTATTTTATTTATTCTAATTTATTTTTTACATATTTATTTTTAGTAACCTGACATCTAGTATTTGCTAGACAACAAAGTAATTAGATAATACGTTTCAAAATTTTGTTGACAAAATCTACTCAAGGCTAAAAACAGTTCACTTTGAACTGCTGAAATGGATTATAGGTGAAAATTCACCTAAACCTCAATTTATACGATAATATATATATATATATATATATATATATATATATATATATATATATATATATATATATATATATATATATATATATATATATATATATATATATATATATATATATATATATATATATATATATATATATATATATATATATATATATATATATATATATATATATATATATATATATATAATATATACAGTACATATATACATATATATATCACAATATGTTTTATGTCATCCAATAATTTCGAGTACTTCTTCTACAAACTCTTCGCAACCCCAACCCCTTAAAAAAAAGTGTAAACGAAATATACCTAAAATAAAAAAAAAGGCAACGCTTTGAATTTCCCCAAACTATTGTCAGCAAGATAAAAGGTATTATGAGAAGCAGAGAGAAAGTATTGGCAGGGGAGATATTAAGACAAATTTCGGATCATTTCTCATCTCCCCGGGGGAGGATTTGTTCCCGGGGAACTGATATTGAGAGCTTCCCTTTAAAAACGTTCTGGAAGGATTGTGTCGAGCAAGAAGGAGGTTTTGCTTATTTTATGTGAATTTCTAAGGAATGGTATACGAATGTTCTTATGTGATTTGGCCTCAGTGTCCGTTTTGGGAACATATTTTTAATGCGTACTTTTCAGAGAGAGAGAGAGAGAGAGAGAGAGAGAGAGAGAGAGAGAGAGATTAACTAATGCTGCTGTTTCTCTGTTGTCCAACAAACTTTCAAATTCGCGTTTTAATCATATTATAATTTTGTCTCAGTCCTCTTAATTTTCCAGAGAGAGAGAGAGAGAGAGAGAGAGAGAGAGAGAGAGAGAGAGAGACTAATCAATGCTGGCGTTTCAGGTGTTATCCAAAAACTTTAACATCCAAGTTTAAACCATATTACATTTCTGCTCTATTCTCTTAACATTCCACAGAGAGAGAGAGAGAGAGAGAGAGAGAGAGAGAGAGAGAGAGAGAGAGAGAGACTAATTGGAAAATGCCTTAGGGCAACCAGGTGTAATCTCAGGTAGTAATCTTCATCCCTGGGTGCGTTCCAATTCTCTGATTCATAAGTACAACCCCAGCTGAATAACGACTCTTTACGTTATTCTTATTTTAAGCTCTCTCTCTCTCTCTCTCTCTCTCTCTCTCTCTCTCTCTCTCTCTCTCTCTCTGCTATTCTTCTCTTCGGCAATTCGAGCGGATTAATTCTATTTCCTATATCTTTTCATTCTCTCTCTCTCTCTTCTCATCTCTCTCTCTCTCTCTCTCTCTCTCCTCTCTGCTCTTCCCAGGTAATCCAAGGGAAAATGCTATTTATTATGGTTTTTTTCTCTCTCTCTCTCTCTCTCTCTCTCTCTCTCTCTCTCTCTCTCTCTCTCTGGCAACTTAAGAATAGAGACAGAAATGTAACATGATTTAAACACGAAGTTGAACATTTACTTTACTAACAAGCAATAGCAACTCTCTCTCTCTCTCTCTCTCTCTCTCTCTCTCTCTCTCTCTCTCTCTCTCTGAGTTAAACCTAAAAGATTAAGGGCAGTTTATAATCTTCATATTTCATAGCTCATAATTCTGTTTCAAGCCGTTTTTCTGTTTTTCATTCATTTCTCTTCTCGTTTCTGCTGCCGTTTGAAGAATTCTGTCTATTATTTATGCCTCAAATTAATATATTTATTATAGTTATGATTTATTCCTCTTTTGGGGGGAGTGTTGTAGTTATGTAATTCAAAACAGGTGTTTGATGATATTCAACAACTAACCAAAATATTTATATGGGGTTAAGGTTAGCCATGCTCGTACCCTGGCAACGATATAGGCCAGGCCACCACCGGGCAGTGATTAAAGTTTCATGGGCCACGGCTCATACAGCATTACACCGAGACCACCAAAAGACAGATCTATTTTATGTGGCCTTGATTATACGCTGTATAGAAAACTTGATTGCGCATTTTTACTTGTTTCAGTTAGAATGTGCATGAGCTGCCCAACTTATTTCATTTAAAATCTAGAAAGATAAGAAGATTTAGAATGTATTATCCATAATGAGTTACTTTAAGCTATTTAGATTCAATCTCTCCTTCTAATTCTTCCATTTTTGAATTAGAATATACGCGAGAGATTCAGATTTATTTAAGCTGAGATCTAGAACGTATTACCTTGCGAGCGCGTTCATCAGAGGCACCCATTCCTACCTTCAACATCTGTTTCGGGGGAATAAAATTACTGGGGTCATAAACTATGCTAAATAGATTGGGCATAAATTTCGTCGCGGACCCTAATCTACGTACCTGTATTAGAACAGAATGTAGTGTAGTTTCTGTTCTACTTTTTCGAATAAATTCTCTTCTCTCGGAGATTTTGCATTATGTGAATACTGAAGCTGATGTGATTTAATATTGATATACTACATTTTTGTAGCATATTAATATTTAAGGGTATCTGGTACAGTCATTATTTTTTACTGATGGATTTATTGTCATTTTTTTTATTCATAGTGAGATCCCTCTTTAAGTGTTCCCAAGAAGAATGGGAATTTTGATGTTCCCAAGAACGTCAAGTGCAAGTGAATTTTGATTTCTGTCGACGTCGAGTGAAAGCGAATTTTGATTATCTCTCGACATCGAGTGAAAGTGAATTTCGATTTCTCTGGACGTCGAGTGAAAGTGAATTTTGATTTCTCTCGACGTCGACTGAAAGTGAATTTTGATTTCTCTCGACGTCGAGTGAAGGTGAACTTTGATTCCTCTCCACGTCGAGTGAAAGTGAGTTTCGATTTTTCTCGACGTCGACTGAAGTCGAAATTTACTTTCTCTAGACGTCGAGTGAAAGTGAATTTTGATTTCTCTCGACGCCGAGTAAAGTCGAAATTTACTTTCTTTCGACGTCGAGCGAAAGTGAATTTTGATTTCTCTCGACGTCGAATAAAAGCGGAAGACTAATTTTGATTTCTCTCGACGTCGAGTGAAAGTAAATTTTGATTTCTCTCGACGTCGAGTGAAAGAGAATTCCGATTTCTCTCGACGCCGAGTCAAAGTGAATTTTGATTTCTCTCGACTTCGACTTTTCAATGAAGGCCATTCTAGTGACCTGAGATGACCTCTTGTGACCTGTGATGACCTCTTGTTTATATATCCTTTTTTACCTTTAAAGAATATGAGATCATTCAATGATCAAAGATTACAGATATTTTGTATTTGACTTCTTCCCAAAACGCCCACTTGAGACTTCAAGGAGATGGGGCTGGCGAAGGTACATCTTAAAGAAGACGCGCCCCCGTAGGAGGAAGGTAGGGCCGTCAGTACACCTCACGTGGAGCACTGCATTAGGCATTACTTAAGGTTCTTTGCTTAGTCCCTACGGTCTCTAGCTGCAACCCCTTTCATTCCTTTTACTGTAGCTCTGTTCATATTCTTTTCCTTCGATCTTATTTTCATCGACCTTTCCTAATGATTGTTTTCGTGGTGTAACTCCGAGATTTTCCTCCTGTTACGCCTTTCAGACCTTTTATTTTTCCGTAAAAAAAACTATTGTGCCGGCTTTGTATGTCCGTCCGCACTTTTTTCTGTCCGCCCTCAGATCTTATAAACTACCAAGGCTACAGGGCTACAGATTGGTATGTTGATCATCCACCCTCCAATCATCAAACATGCCAAATTGCAGCCCTCTAGCCTCAGTAGTTTTTTTTTTTTATTTAAGGATAAATTTAGCCATAATCGTGCTTCTGGCAACGATATAGGATAGGCCATCACCGGGACGTGGTTAGAGTTTCACGGTTCGCGGCTCATACAGCATTATAGCGAGACCACTAAAAGATAGACCTATTTTGGGTGGCCTTGATTATACGCTGTACAGAAAACTCGATTGCGCCGAAGAAACTTCGGCTCATTTTTTTACTTGTTTATCATTAGTTTCCCTTTCTACGCTGAATGAATTCTTCAGAGGCCCGGAATTTTATATTCCATTCCATTCCTTTTATAGAAGACGTGGAATTCAAAAGAGGAGTTAAAAATTCACTGGTTAAAAATATCCGCAAACCTCTTCTTTTAAATTCTTCTTCTTCCTCTTTTCTTTGGAGCTGCGAGCGAACGAGAAAGAATATGGATGAGGAAGCTTCATCCTTCCTCACCCTCTCTCTCTCTCTCTCTCTCTCTCTCTCTCTCTCTCTCTCTCTCTCTCTCACCCACCCACCAGGCGGCGCTGACATCCTTCCGAGGCGATAATAGCGCCAGTTGATATGACTCATCCAGTTTAATGGATGACGCAAAGTGCCTGGTACGATGAAGGCTCCCGTGCTTCCGACACCTTAACTACCGTTAACTCTCTTTCATAAGTCTTCTGCCGCAGTTTTCACGGCGCACTGTCGACGCGAGGACGAAATTTACCTCCATTCGACGTCGAGTGATGTCGAGAATGCAGGGAGGGAGGGAATGTGATGATAGAACTGAAGGAAGGTGATGGATAGATATGTATAGATGGGATGATTTTTCCCAAACCTCCACCCAACCAAGATCTTGTTGTATATATATATATATATATATATATATATATATATATATATATATATATATATGTATATATATATATATATATATATATTTATAGCTTCCTTTTTTAAATTTTGCTATCCAACCTCTCTATTATTGCTTTTCAAAGCAACTGCCCTGAGCCCTGAGTGGTTGAAAGCATCCCAGTGCTTGCCTCTGTAGCATAAATTCTCATAAAATAATATAATTGAACTACATAATGATAGATCTGGTGTCAAAGGACGAGAAATATATTTAAACGGAGTCATAACTACTTTTAGCTTCCTTGAAAGCAGCAAAATAGCGTTTGAATCATGTTGCCTTTTCATGCGAGCAAGCAGAAGTAGCCTCCCCAAACACCACACACACACGCACACACACACACACACGCGCGCACGCAAGCAGACACACTTAGGCGATCTCATGCACGGAAACATTCCCCACTGCTTCCGCTCAATTTCAAAGCGATGGACTTTCTGTTTGACTATTTCCTCTCTCTCTCTCTCTCTCTCTCTCTCTCTCTCTCTCCAGCCCGAATCGCCAGCCCAATCGCTCTCTCTTAATGGCTCTCTCTCTCTCTCTCTCTCTCTCTCTCTCTCTCTCTCTCTCTCTCTCTGGCGAATGTGCTAAAGGGAAGGGAACATGCTTCTCGTATTACGAAGAACAGAAGTAATGTTTCTCGTGTGAGTTAGAATAGCAGCAGAGTAATGCTTCTCGTTCTTATTAGAAGATAATTAATGTAATGCTTCTTGTGTTAGGTAGAATAATAGTAATGCTTCTGGTATTAGGTAGAATAGAAATAATGCTTCTCGTACTAGATAGAGTTGAAGTAATGCTTCTCGTATTATTGGAATAGAATCGTATTATACAGAATAGAAGTAATATTTCAGAAAACGATTGTGCCGGCTTTGTCCGTTTTTCCACACTTTTATCTGTCCGCACTTTTTTTCTGTCCGCCCTCAGATCTTAAAAACTACTGAGGCTAGAGGGCTGCAAACTGGTCTGTTGATCATCCACCCTCCAATCATCAAACATACCAAATTGCAGCCCTCTAGCCTTAGTAGTTTTGATTTTATTTAAGATTAAAGTTAGCCATAATCGTGCGTCTGGTAACGATATAGGATAGGCCACCAACGTGCCGTGGTTAAAGTTTCATGGGTCACGGCTCATACAGCATTATCCCGAGGCCACCGAAAGATAGATCTATTTTGGGTGGCCTTGATTATAAGCTGTACAGAAACTCGATTGCGCCAAAGAAACTTCGGCGCATTTTTTACTTGTTTACGAATGTGGACGTAGGTAACAAATAACATAACTTCTCTCGAGTGAATGAGGCAGAGAAACATACAAATTGTCGCCTTTCTTGAATTTTCGGGAAAAGTGGCCACGGGTTGAAGTATTTTATCGTCAATGTGGCTTGGAAGTAAATGGCAAATTCTGATGATAACTTTTAAAAAGGATTATAATATTTCAAAGCTGGCATCATAAGGTTCAGTTACTGCTTGAATGCATTTCAAAAAAAGGTTAAAAAACTGTTTCTCATTTTTCTGATGTGTCCATTTATTATATATACTATTATAAACTTGTTTTCATATTACTTTCAACAAAATCGATACAGTATATTTACACTTTAATAAAGATAATTAAATTAATATCCACTAGTGTTCATATGCTCTCAGAGTCAGTACAGTATAAATATTAGTGTGAGTATTCATATTAAGTGTTTGTCATGTGAAAACTAGGGGATATTAGTATGAAAATTTATATCAAAATGTATAGATATTTACACTAATATCCACTAGTTTTCATATACTCTCAAACAAAGTCAGTACAGTATAAATATTAGTGTGAATATTTATATTAAGTTATGTGAAAACTAGGGGATATCAGTATGAATATTCATAGTAAAAAGTATATATACTCTACTGACTTTGTGGGAAAGTTATATGGAAAACTATTGGATATTAATATAAATAACGATTTATATATATTAATATCCACAAGTTTTCACATAACAAACAAAATCCGTACAGCATAAGTCCAATTTATGCATCTCCTTATTCTGAACGGACATAATACCCTGACATTCAACCATCATTTTCCCAAAATACTCGAGTTTCCACCGTCCCCTTTAGAGAGAGAGAGAGAGAGAGAGAGAGAGAGAGAGAGAGAGAGAGAGAGAGAGAGAGAGAGAGCAGGCAGGCAGGCTTCCTTGTTATCTTCGAGAAATGGTGAAGAAACTGCTTCCCGAATTACGCCGCAAAATACGAGGTGTGTCCTTGGAAAGGTTCTGGTCAACATCCCACGCGATAAAGAGGCAAATATTTCATAGATTCTTGCAAGGAGGAATCTTGCAGTTTTTGGTGGGAATTTAATTTGGCGGGGTTGGGATATATGGTACGTAGGGGGTTCGTTTGGTGCGGATGGGAGAGAAGAATTGATAAATAAAATCGAAGGGAATATGAGTATTTGTAATTAATAAAGTAAGGAATGTCTTCATACATGCATTAGGAAAACTTCTTTATATATATATATATATATATACATATATATATATATATATATATATATATATATATTATATATATGATATATATATATATATACATACACACATACAAATATACACGCATGTATTATTTCTCGTCCCATTCAGTACATAATCTATTACCCGAAATGACATCTTAATTTCTCAATTTCGTTCGCTTGTAACCGGTAAAATATTTACAAAAATAGACAAATGGCTAATGATAGCAAAGGCTAAAATTACAGTAATTAGTTTGCTGTCTCACCCATTTGATATCAATTGCTGATTAGGGTATTTCTGGACCCATAATTTAATGCTGATAATTAGGGGGGGGTGGGAACATTTATAATTGCTATTGATGGCTGGTTGTAGGAAATATGGTTATTATACTTACATTGACCACTATTGCAGATAGTTGTGTTGTGTTGTTGTTCAGTTTGGACATTATAATTTTATACAATCAGTATTGAGTTATTAAGTAGTTATGAAATTATGTAAGGTAGTATAAATATTATATTATATATGTATATATATATGTGTGTGTGTAAATGTATATTATATTATATATGTATATATATATATATATATATATATATATATATATATATATATATTATTATATATATATATATATACAGTATATATCTATATATATATATTATATATGTATATATAAATATGTAGTATATATATATATATATATATATATATATATATATATATATATATATATATATATATATATATATATATATATATATATATATATATGTATATATAAATAAATATTTATATACTGAATATATTATATACGTATATATGTATTATATATATATATATATATATATATATATATATATATATATATATATAAGACAAATGTAATTATAAAAACATTATAGAAAATTTTACCTAGATTTGAAATACAACTGTCAGTCTATGCAATAACATAAAAGGGGTGTTCCTGTCTATCTACTATAACAAGAGTTTTGTATGCAAATATGTCACTTAAATAATTCCTCAGTGATTTTTAAATCAAGGTTATTTATTCGGTCACAAACACTGAACCAGTGACAGAAACGACCCTCAACAAAACATTCTAGTTTTCGAATACCGGGTTGTAATCGCTATTGTACAAAAAACTTTGTAGTTGCTGTCGATTATTAATTAGTATTGTAGGAGTTTCTGTTGTAGCCGAAGTTTCTTCGGCGCAATCGAGTTTTCTGTATATCGTATAATCAAGCTCACCGGAAATAGATCTATCTTTCGGTGGTCTCGGTATAATGTTGTATGAGCCGCGGGCCATGAAACTTTAACCACGGCCCGGTGGTGGCCTATCCTTCATCGTTTCCAAAAGCACGGTTATGGCTAACTTTAACTTTAAATAAAATAAAAACTACTGAGGCTAGAGGGCTGCAATTTGGTATGTTTGATGACTGGAAGGTGGATGATCAACATACCAAGTTGCAGCCCTCTAGGCTCAGTAGTTTTTACGATCTGAGGGCGGACAGAAAAAGTGCGGGCAGAAAAAAGTGCGGACAGAATAAAGTGCGGACAGACAGACACAGCCGGCACAATAATTTTCTTTTACAGAAAACTAAAATGGACGTTTGGGAGACACCTTAATTAGTTAGGAAATGTCAACATGACCTAATTTACCCTCTGGAGTAAACTGAAGCTCATTAAGAAGTCTGTCTTCATCATTTACACATAGACAGCGTATAATTGCTTATGATACTTGTAGCTGTTTCTATGGTAATGAGGTCAGCTAAGATGTATGTATAAATATGTATGTATATATATATATATATATATATATATATATATATATATATATATATATATATATATATATATATATATATATATATATATATATATATATACTATATATATATATATATATATATATACATATATATACTGTATATATATGTAGGTATGTATGTATTCATATATATTACATACATACACACACACACATTTCCTATTTGTATATAAGAATCCTAGCCTGGAAATCCTTCGTGACAATCCTACGGAGATACGAAGCCTCCTGCATATTCTCGTTTTCTTGATTTTTTCTGGCCTGGGCTATAAAAGGACGTTAGGATTCCCATCCTGACCCCCTAATCATACAATTCCTATTTGTAAATAAAAATATTGCTATAAAAATCCTTCCTGACAATCCTATGACGACCCAATGCCTCATGCATATTCTTCACGACACGATGATAAAACACACTCACACACACACACACACACACACACACACACACACATACGCGCGCATGCACGCTCGCGCGCTCGCGCACAAACACAACACAAACATGCGCTCGCAAAAAAAGAGAGAAAGAACTTTGGAGAATCAAAAGAATTGCTAATTAAACGACGAATGTCAACATGACCCGGATTTATCTCTTGTAAGAAGTGGCGCCTGATTAAACCTACGTTTTGGACAACACTCTTCGACTTTGATTATATATTAATTGGTCATTTTTTTACCTTCCTCAGAAGCTGCCGATGCTGGTAGGTCGAAGGCTTTTTCAACTCGGCTGATGTGTAAAGAGAGAAAAGTTCCTTCTTTTTGGATGGAGAGAGAGAGAGAGAGAGAGAGAGAGAGAGAGAGAGAGAGAGAGAGAGAGAGACCTTAAAAGGTGTGCGTAAATCTGTGAACATGTCTGTGTTTTATTTATAAGAAATTGTATGAATATGTCTTAAGTTTGTGTGTGTGTATGTGTGTGTGTGTGTGAATTTGAGGAGAGAGAGAGAGAGAGAGAGAGAGAGAGAGAGAGAGAGAAGGTTCATAACTGGATATAAAACATTCTAGCCCTCTCTATCATATACACCAAAGTCAGAGAAGGAGAGAAGAGAGAGAGAGAGAGAGAGAGAGAGAGAGAGAGAGAGAGATTCATAAATGGGTAGAAACATTCTCTCTCTCTCTCTCTCTCTCTCTCTCTCTCTCTATCTATATATGTGAATATCAAGATATAAAGGAGGAGAGAGAGAGAGATATAGACATAACTATAACTGTTTATAAATATATCTCTCTCTGTCTGATTTATTGCTAGGTTTATATATATATATGTATATATATGTATGTGTATATGTATATATATGTATATATATACATATATATATAGTGTATGTATAACCTCAACCACAAACAAGAACAACTCTAAAATTCCCACCAATTTCCGTAGATTTTTCCATCAACTACTGACTTGTTTTCCTCCATAAAATATTTCACGGTTTCAAATATCATATTGTTTCGCCTTTGGCCTTTCAGAGGTCCATTTTTTTTTATTTTATTTCACTTCCTTCAAATTCCTAAAAGGTTTTGCTCTTTTTTTTCTGTTTTATCTTCGTTCGCAAATTGTACAAATATCTCGGACGAAGGTTTGAGGTATTTTCTGGAGGGAGTTTGTGTTAGTTTTTCGTCCAAAGTTTTTATTATATAAAAATAATGTTATGTTCAATGGATTGGTTTTAATCTTCTTGTTACTTATTTATTTATTTAATTTTATTCACTATATGTATGTATGTATGTATGTATGTATGTATGTATGTATATATATATATATATATATATATATATATATATATATATATATATATATATATATATATATATATATATATATATATATATATATATATATATATATATATATATATATATATATATATATATATATATATATAATCATACATATATAAATGAATATATATATACATATACATATATATACATATATATATAATATATATATACACACACACAGATATACATACATGTATACATATATATACACACATATATGTATACGTATACATATGTATGTAGAGAATTTGCTAGAAACTTAAAGTTAATAAAAATAATTGAAACAAATTTTTTTCACGTTACATGTTTATGTCATATAAAATATTAAAAGTTAGATTATTAATCATTTAGCTATCCAAATTTTCCACAATTCTACAAGGAAATGAATGTGTGAATTTTTTAACACCTCGCCAATACTGAAGAAACACGACAGACTAATAGTATTTCTATGAATTCCCAATTCCATCCTTTACATCAAAGCCACGTTTATAAAAATAGAATTCTAAAAAAAAAAATAATCAGTGCTCATTTCCCTACATGAATTTTCTACAATTCTACAAAGAAATGAATGTGTGAAATTAGTAACCCCTCGCGAATTCTGAAGACACACAACAGACTAATAGTATTCCTATGAATTCCCAATTCCATCCTGTGCATCAAAGCCGCGTTTATAAAATATAGAATTCTAAAAAAAATAATCAGTATTCTTTTCTCTACATGAATTTTCTACAGTTCTACAAAGAAGTGAATGTGTGAATTTTGTAACACCTCGCGAATTCTAAAGAAACACGACAGACTAATAATATTTCTATGAATTCCCAATTCCATCCTTCACATCAAAGCCGCGAGGCAACGCAGCAGTTCCCGAGCGATTCAGAGTCTTCGTCAAATTTCTACGCCCCACTCCCCCTATTCTCTTTACCCCCCCCCCTCCCCCTCCCCCCAAAAGAAGAACACAAGAGACCGAGCTTAATTAAAACACGGCGCTTTCTTCTCGAGCTCACAGACCGGGAGTTCCAGCCTTTAACTTCGGTTCATATTATTTCCCGCTCTCTCTCGAGCTCTCTCGGCTCTCTGCCCAGAAGCCAAGGCAGGAGTAGTACGTTTTTTTTTAACTCATGATTTTTTTTTCTCTCTCAAACATAGTGTTTCTGTTTGTGTTACCGGGCTTTTGTTTTGACTCTTTTTAGTATTACTTTTTTTTTTTAATGTTTGGTTCCGTCTTTTGTTTTTCTCTGTGGATGGATTTTCTTTTGCGCATTTTTTTATGAAGAAAATTCTCTGAATGGTTATTGTGGGTTAATGTTTCATATTTTATGTTTTATGTATATTCAATTAAGCCTCAGACCAACATATATGAAAGGGGAAATTCTAAAATACTTGGTTAATGTCAGTTACTTATTTATGTAAGTTAGTTTTACAAATATATTTACTTAAGAATTCCATTTAAAAAAAATGTTTCTGACTGAAGTGAACATTATCCCTATTTTTCAGTCTCATATATACTGTCTTAGATGAGAGAGAGAGAGAGAGAGAGAGAGAGAGAGAGAGAAGGTTTTCGACCTAATCTTTCACTATTCTTCATAAAATAAAGCTTTCCAAGCTATACCATATTAATGCCATTTACACAGTCTTTCAGTTAAATAAGTAAATCAGTTATATATTTGATTTGTTTTCGTATTCATCTGAAGGTAAACACAAAATAAACAGCATCAATTTCATCATTTATCTCCGTTTATCCATTTTGCCATTAATTTCTTTTATAAGCTTTCTTTTTTTATTTTCTGTACAAGAAAACTAGTGTGCCGGCTTTGTCTGTCCGTCCGCACTTTTTCTGTCCGCCCTCAGATCCTAAAAAGTGCTAAGGCTAGGGGGCTGCAAATTGGTGTGTTGATCATCCACCCTCCAATCACCAAAACATACCAAATTGCAGCCCTCTAGCCTCAGTAGTTTTTATTTTATTAAAGGTTAAAGTTAGCCATAATCGTGGGAAAAACGTTTTGCAACGAGTGAGGAAAATGTTATGCAACGAGTGGGAAAAACGTTTTGCAACGAGTGGGAAAAACGTTCTGCAACGAGCGAGGAAGATGTTTTACAACGAGTGGGAAAAACGTTTTGCAACGAGTGAGGAAAATGTTATGCAACGAGTGGGAAAAACGTTTTGCAACGAGTGGGAAAAACTTTTTGCAACGAGTGGGAAAAACATTTTGCTATGAGTATGGAAAATACATTTTACAATTAATGGGAAAAAAAATTTTGCAAAGAGTCGGAAAAAATATTTCGCAACGAGTTGGGGGGAAAACGCTTCACAACGAGCGAAAACGAGTTGAAAAAGGTTTTGCAAATATTGGAAGAAAAAAAAAGTTATGCAACGAGTTGTAAAAATGTTTTGCAACGAGTGGGAAAATCTTTTCGCAAAGAGTTGTAAAAAACGATTTGCAACGAGTAGGAAAATAGTTTGCAACGAGTGGGAAAATATTTTCACATTGGTAAAAAAACGATTTGCAACGAGTAGGAAAATAATTTGTAACGAGTAAGGGAAAAAATTACAACTATTGGGAAAATATTTTCACAGTGGTAAAAAACGATTTGCAACGAGCACGAAAATAGTTTGCAACGAGTGAGGAAAAAAATTGCAGCTAGTGGGAAAATCTTTTCAAAAACATTGATAAAAAAAAAATTATTTGCAACGAGTAGGAAAACAATTTGTAACGAGCAAAGGAAAAAATATGCAACGAACGAGAATAACATTTTTCACAACGAACGGGAAATGCAACTAGTTGGGAAAAAAATTACTCAACAAACGGGTTTTATTCCCCTTTCGCAACGAGTGGGGAAAAGAAATTTTGCAACGAATGCCCAGAACATCAATTAACGTCAGACCTTGAAGAATGACATGGCGGTGTGATCAAACTGAAATGTGTTTTTGACATTTCGCTGGATAATGAAATGAAATTTTTCGATTTACAGGTGATGCCGATGGTATCATCAGTTGGATCAAATGGGCTTTTGTGGACTTATATGCGCAACAGGTGTAGTTTTTTTTATGAGTGTTTTGTTTAATATATTAGCTTTTTCTGTGATGTGAATATTTGATTACTGGAAGTTTGTGCAGTAATTCTGATGATATACAATTCGGATCTGTGATCATTATTTTAAAAAAGAGAGTGTTTTCATCATTTTTCTGTGATGTGAATATTTGATTATTGGAAGTTTTAGTAATTTTGATGAAATATAATTCGAATCTGTGATCATTATTTTAAAAGAATTGTTTTTCATGTGAATAATTGGCAAGTTGTCGATGATCATTTTTTTAAGAATTGTTTTTATATAAATAATTGATAATTTATGGCAGTTATGAGAGTATACGACTGTATGAATAGTGTCTCTTGAGTTATGCTTTTTAAGGTTTCAACAAGATTATTTAACTGTCCTTTCATTCTGCTAAATCAGTTATCATTATATTGATGCCTTTTATTTGGTTATTCTGAATAAAACTCAACCACTCAGTAACAGTAAAAAAACAAGTAAAAATTACGCCGAAGTTTCTCCAATGCAATCGAGTTTTCTGTTCAGCCGCTACAGCGTATAATCAAGGCCACCGAAAATAGATCTATCCTTAGGTGGTCTCGGTATAATGTTGTATGAGCCTCGGCCCATCAAACTTTAACCACGGGCCGCTGGTGGCCTATTTTATATCGTTGCCAGAAGAATGATTATGGCTAACTTAAAATAAAACCTATTGAGGCTAGAGGGCTGCAATTTGGTATGTTTGATGATTGGAGGGTGGATGATCAACGTACCAATTTGCAGCCCTCGAGCCTCAGTGGTTTTTTAAGATCTGACGGACAAACAAAGCCAGCACAATAGTTTTCTTTTACAGAAAACTGAAAACCGATACACTTGAATTCAGGAGACGTCAGCAGCTTCAGAGAGAGCAGGAATGAATTCGTTCCTCACTTAAACGCATAGAGATCAGGAGAATCCACAACTGCACTCGGCAAACTACTCAACATTCGAGTTGTGGCCGAGATGAAACTCCTGGCAAACTGAGTCATATTAAAACCAGACACTAGAAAACGACACACACAGAGTTTCCAACAGCAATTAACATTGTCAAAACTACATCTTTACAAATCGGGATTTCAGCTACTCCAAAATGCTCCGTCGCTTTGCAAAGTTGTGGTAAACGGCGGGATTTCCCAACAATGACGATGCATTATGTCTGACACTCGCAACAATGGCCATGTTATACATCATCGACTTGTGTCCTGGGGGGGTTACGCTTTGGTTGTATTGTTGAGAAATCTGTAACTTCTCTCAATCGACTCTTGCAAAATTCTATCCGTTTCGACAGCGGTGAGCTGAATTTTGACTCGCGAGATCGTTGTCACAATGGCTCGGTCACTAATTAGGTGAATGTGCATGGCAAAATAGACATCAGTCTCGTTATTGTATATAAAAAAAATTACATGAAAGTAATAAACAAGTCAAAAATGCGCCGAAGTTTCTTCGGCGCAATCGAGTATTCTGTACAGCGTATAATCAAGGCCACCGAAAAGAGACCTATCTTTCGGTGGTCTCGGGATAATGCTGTATGAGCCGCGTCCCATGGAACTTTAACCACGGCCTGGTGGTGGCTTGGCCAATATCGTTGCCAGAAGCACGATTATGGCTAACTTTAAACTTAAATAAAATAAAAACTACTGAGGCTAGAGGGCTGCAATTTGGTATGTTTGATGATTGGAGGGTGGGTGATTAACATAGCAATTTTCAGCCCTCTAGCCTCAGTAGTTTTTAAGATCTGAGGGCGGACAGAAAAAGTGCGGACAGAAAAAAGTGCAGACAGAAAAAAGTGCGGACGGACGGACATAGTCGGCACAATAGCTTTCTTTTCAGAAAACTAAAAATGGATTTTCTTTTTAAATAATGGTTATGATATTTAGTTCTTAAAGAAACTATTTTACTCTTTTTGTCACAATAGCCCAATCACTAAATCATTATTCCCATGACATATCTCAGTTTATTCTTGACTATTTTAAACTTTTATTTGTGATTCTGAATTATTTTCCAAATATTGGCTTTGATGTTTTAATATTAAAGTAATGTGATCTTTGTCGTAATAACATGATAACTAAATGTATTATTTCAGGGATGCATTAAATTTATTTTATGCCCCCCAAAAAATGTTACTAATAGCATTTTTATCTTCTGTGAGACCTAACAAGATCCCTTTCATGATTTTATGCTTATTACAAATAATGTTTCAGGAATAAAATAGATGAATTTCACACAAAAAATCTCTGCGTTACTATTATAATTTTTATTCCTCTAAGAACCATTTGATAACTGAGTGCAAGGAAGCACTAATTCCCTCCTGTTGTAAAGCCGAAATTTTCCAAATGGGAATATTGGTTCCCATTCCTTCTTCCTGGGAAGTTTGTTAATATCTTATCCGGTATCTCCCGAACTTTGGTCATTAGCATATACCAAACCACTTTCCTTCCCTTTTTATACTTCTTTTTAAGAGCCTCCCGACAATAGGTCGATAACTTTTGGGACTTATAATTTCTTATAATTTCTGTTTTACTTAATGCGTTCAGCCCATTAACGAAATGGGGAGTTTCTTGCCGAAACTTATGGCTTTTGGACGCTTATGATTCCTAAGCACGTTACGTCATATTCTCATATTCTTATTCTTTAGGTCTTGCCTGTTCTTATTCTGCCCTAAAATGGAAAACTGCAGTTTCAGAATGATTATTCAATGCTTTATTTAAGGGGTCCCTTTTGCAGTATCTGCAAAATTTTTGAAATTGAGATATGTCACCTATTGGGTTTCGTAAAACACTGATACACAAGTTACTGCAGTTTCAGAATTATTTCTTCAGTGCTTTATTTAGGGGGGTCCCCTCTGCAGAATCTGCAAAATTTCCGAAATTGAGATATGCCAACTATTGGGCTCGTGGAACACGAATACACAACTTACTGCAGTTTCAGAATGATTCTCCAGTGCTTTATTTAAGGGGTCCCATTTGCAGTATCTGCAAAATCAGCAGTAAGGCAAAGGGAAACTGCAATATCTACTATTTTTCTCAGTTCTGTATTTTTGCAGATACCGCAGCCTTCCATTTTAGTGCAGTATTTTCCACCGTAGTGGGGTAATGCCTTCAGTGGACCTCACGCGGTTCACTGTAGGCATTACTTTCAATTCAAGGTTCTATGCGGCGTCCCTTAGGCCTGTAGCAGCTACCCCCTTTCATTCATTATACTCTACCTCCTTTCGCGTTCTCTTTCTTCCATCTTACTTTCCTCAACCCTCTCCTAACATTTGATTCATAATACAATTGCTGAAGGTTTTTCAAACCATTTTACTGTCAGTTTCCCTTTCAGCGCTGAATGACCTCAAAGGTCCCAGCAAAGTTGATTTTCTTACTATAAACCGGAATGCTTTTTCCCTTCCAAAATTCAGTTGTTATAAAAGGAAATATTAATTTTCAAAACTAACAAGCTACAGTGCTGTTTCTCTTCACCTTTCAGATTTCGGCTTTACAACTGGAGGGAATTAGTGCTTCCTTGCATTCAGTTATCAAATGGTTCTTAGAGGAATAAAAATGATATTAGTAACTTAAAGTTTTTTGTGTGAAAATAGAGATTCTTTATTCCTGAAGCATTATATTTGATAAGCATAAAATTATGACAAGGATCTTGTTTGGTCTCAAACAAAAAACAAATACTATAAGTAACAGTTTTTTGCATAAAATAAATTTAATGCATTCCTGAAATAATATTTTTAGTTATGTTATTATGACAAAGATTATATTACGTTAGATTAACATTAAAATATCAAAGCCAATATTGAGAAAATAATTCAGAATCACAAAAAAAGTAAAATTTTTTCCATTACTTTTTATTAAAAGTATTCTTTTTTCCAACAGAGCTTTAAAATAGCGTTCAAATTATGTGGAAATTATGTTAATGGTTATTAAATGTAAGTCCTTACCGGCCACGCCTTAACCTGGCTATGACAGCGTTAAAACAAGTAAAAAATTAACCGAAGTTTTTTCGGCGCAATCGAGCTTTCTGTACAGCATATAATCAAGACCACCGAAAACAGATCTATCTTTCGGTGGTCACGGTATAATGCTGTATGAGCCGCGGCCCATGACACTCTCAGCCGGCCGTGGTGGCCTGTGTTGTTGCGTTGCCAGACGCACGATCGCGAATATCTTTAACCTTAAAAAATATGAAAACTACTGAGGCTAGAGAGTTGCAATTTGGTATGCTTGATGATTTAGGGGTGGTTGATCAATATACCAATTTGCAGCCCTCTAGCCTCAGTAGATTTTAAGATCTGAGGGCGGACAGAAAAAAGTGCGGACAGTAAAAAGTGCGGACAGTAAAAAGTGCTGACAGAATAAAGTGCGGACGGAGAGACAAACCCGGCACAATAGTTTTCTTTTACAGGAAAGTTTAAAGAGGCGCTAGCCAGCTAGCCAATATAATATTACTGCGAATGACATATTTAGCATTTTAGTGGCGAACCCTTTTATCCATGGATGAATTCGTAATGAGCCCAGTCGGTTATAATTTCAGGGAGGGTATAGGAAGGAATTATAGAACCTATTTGATTTAATATTCGTTTTAGGGAGGAAGAAATATTGACTAATATTCGTCTTAGAATAAAGAAAACAGCGTCTAATATTCGTTTTGGAAAGAAAAATAATATGGACTAATATGGGTTTTAGTAAGAAAAGAAATATCGAATGATATTCGTCTTCAGAAGAAAGAAAATATCAACTAATATTCGTTTTGGAAAGAAAAATATCGGCTAATATTCGTCTCAGAAGAAAGAAAATGTCGACTAATATTCGTTTTGGAAAGAAAAATATCGACTGATGTTGGTTTTAGAGCGAAAAAAAAAAAATCTCGATTAATATTCGTTACAGAAAGAAAAATATTATGGACTAATATGCGTTTTAGTAAGAAAAGAAACATCGACTAATATTTGCTTTAGAATTAAAAAAAATATTGATCAATATTCGTTTTAGAAAGAGAAGAAATATTGATCAATATTCGTTTTAGAAAGCGAAGAAATATTGATCAATATTCGTTTCAGGAAGAAAGAAATTTTGAATAATATTTGCTTGAGAAAGAAAGAAATATTGATCATTATTCGTTTCAGAAAGAAAGAAATATTGATCAATATTCGTTTCAGAAAGAAAGAAATATTGATTAATAATCGTCTTAGAAAGAAAGAAATGCTTCTATTATGTTTCAAAGAAAGAGATGATCAAATATTGCTTTCAGACTCTAAAGAATAATTAATATTCGTCTTAGAAAAACTGTAATGATCAAATTTAATCCTATAAAAATATAGATTTTGTTTTATAAGGAAAAGTAACTGATTTATATGTCATAAAGAGATGTGAAATAAGACTATAAAATATTGCTTAGACTCTATAGAATAATATACAAAAACTATACAAACTCAATCCTATATAAACAGTCTTTATACTCTGTAGAGCAATATACAAAAACTATACAAACTGAATCCTATACAAAAGCAGGTTTTTGTTTTATAGGAACAACTGGTTTATATAATGTCATAATCAGCTGTTTGTTATTTTGGAAAATAATATTTTCCAGTTACCATTATAACATGCACGTGCGACCTTTACAAAAGTTCTGTTTATGAATGAAATATTCTAGAACTTATATTAGAGCATTAACAATTATTAATTCAGTATGAAACAATAAAATTTTAATGGAAACTTTTAAAGCACTTCCAGGTGTGATATGGACACATGATTTCAATAATCAACAGTGGTTTTGGGTGCAATAGTTTTGTAATTTATACATATATATATATATATATATATATATATATATATATATATATATATATATATATATATATATATATATATATATATAAATATCATACATTACACTATTTATTATATACATTCATTAAATATAATACTATTACACTTTTATTTATTAAAATTTAAATAACCTATATTTTTTTATAAAAACTTTAAATACATATATATCTAGAATCAGAATATATATATATATATATATATATATATATATATATATATATATATATATGTATATATATATATACTCTCGTTAATCGCCACTACCTTCATACTGATATTACAATAACTTTCATCATTATTACCTCCTTTCTTTTATATTTAAAGTTATATATATCTAGAATCAAAGACTAGCTGCAATATTAACTAAATATAAAACCCCTACAAGCATTCTCCTGTAGAACTTATACTCACATATCTCTCTCAAAATAAAAAGAAGTACGGTACCAACATAGCTATGAAGACGAAAAAAAGTACGGTCCTTCCCTCACGAGTACTAAGAAGTGTATTTCTAGAGAACGGTTTAAATATACAAACTCCACAAGTAGGCTATTTTCCTGTAGAACTTATACTCACATAACTCTCTCAAAAAAAAAAAAAAGTCCGGTACCAACATAGCTATGAAGACAAAAGTACGGTCCTTCCCTCATGAGTAGCAAGAAGTGTATTTCTAGAGAACGGTTTAGACAAAGTTCTGCCATAGGAATTCGCTCTCGTTTTTATGTGGCTGTAAAAAAAGAGACCAATGGACACTCGAAACGTCTTAAAGAACTTTGAACAGAATTGTTTCTGCTTTTTTAGAGGTTATTAAAAGCTGCGTTCCTCAGTTTATATAGATACATGGTCCATGGGATTCGAGTTGATATACTTTAGATACACGTGAGTCATTTGAGAGGAACTTGATTTCAAACGAGTGAAAAATGCGCCGAAGAAACTGAGTTTTCTGTACGGCTGCTACATAGATCTATCTTTCGGTGGTCTCGGTGTAATGCTGTATGAGCCGCGGGCCGTGAAACTTTAACCACTGGCCGCTGATGGCCTAACCTATATCGTTGCCAGAAGCACGATTATGGCTAACTTTAACCTTAAATAAAATAAAAATTACTGAGGCTCGAGGGCTGCATTTTGGTATGTTTGATGGTTGGAAAGTGGATGATCAACATATCAATTTGCAGCCCTCTAGCCTCAGTAGTTTTTAAGATCTGAGGACGGACAGAAAAAGTGCGGACGGACAGACAAAGTCGGCACAATAGTTTTCTTTTCAGAAAACTAAAATTGGAGATAAATCTGAAAATTAACATCATCATCTGAGAAAGTTCAATCCTATGGAATACAGTAACTTAGGAATGTATATATAAGCGAATGAGATGAATTAATAATGGTATGGTTATATGAAAATAAATCCTATTTTTCATTAGTTTTCCTGAATCTGAACTTGCCAAGAATGCTTCTTAATTTTTATATATTGTCAGAAATAGCTTAGAGCAATTAATATTATATGCTGTTAAAAATATTATGCAAAAAAATGCATAATACTATTATATATATATATATAATATATATATATATATATATATATATATATATATATATACATATATATATATAGTATATATATATATATATATATATATATATATATATATCTTTAAATTGAGAGACCAGGGCATTAGTAATTCCTGTGTGGAGGTATTTGCCAATGCCCTGGACTCTCAATTGAAATACTGTGGTTCGTTCCCCTGTGAGTCAGAAATATATATATATATATATATATATATATATATATATATATATATATATATATATATATATATATAATGTATATGTATATATATATATATATATATGTATGTATGTATATATATATATACATTTATATATATATATACATATACGAACCCCTCTCACACTGCCAAACCATTCCCACCGAGAATTCAATCAGCGAAAATTTATTCCTGTTTTGGGCCACAAATTTTGGCAATGCTGGGAAGAAGAACAAGCCATCTATCTTTCAGATTTATGTTCTTTGTCGCGTGAACGAAGGATATACACACACACCAGGAAATGCGGGTCATTTTTGAAAAAGGTCGAGCAGACATTTCTTAAAAATATCTCGCCTCCCGCAGTTCGCCAAGCGCCCTTCTTTCCCGGAAAGATTTTGCCGAGACGTTCCCGTCAGACCTTTGAGAGTTTCGCAGTTTCTTTTGCAGGTTTACGCCTACATGTTATTATTGTTACTTACATTCTTTTATTTATTTGTTTGTTAATTTGAGTTTACTCTTTATTCTTTAATAAGTCTTCTTTTCTTTCTGTATTTCCGAATACCTTCTGTTTATTTCTTTCTGTTGAACACCATATTCTTTGGGAGCTTGAATTTCAAGTCAGTGGCCCCTGAGGTTGGCTTGTTCTATATGAATAGTGTTAATCTTCTGAATAATAATAATAATAATAATAATAATAATAATAATAATAATAATAATAATAATTAATTAATGCCTATAGTGCACCGCATGGCAATGACTTAATGAGTCACTATAAAAATGAAGTTATTGAAGATATAGTGTCACATTACCATTAATCTTACGTAGAGACTAATACGAAAATAGATATATCTGTATATTTAGAGTACGATTTTTGTGAGAATTATTTACTGTCAATTACTATCGTTGTGATAATAAGAGATATTGACGTCAAAAATACATTACTTAATAAAACAATATATGCAAACATATATATATATATATATATATATATATATATATATATATATATATATATATATATATATATTTTATACATATATATATAATATATATGTATATATATATTTATTAATTTATTGTTTTAATATATATTAATATATATATATATATATATATATATATATATATATAAAATAAACATTAGTATATTATATATATATATATATATATATATATATATAGAAACATTAGTAATTAATTTCCTTACATAATGACACACATCTAATCCATACCTCAGAACAAAAATATGATAATCAGTCAGCTCTAACTGTCCTGAAAATATGGCATCTTGTAAGAAAGTCTGACTCCTTCAACAAACTCTAAAATGCCTCTTGAGCGGAAAACATCCTCTCCAGAGAACTTTGGACAGAGGATAATTACCCTCCTCATCTTGGCACTCAGAGAAGGCACGGACTCTTAGGACCCAGATCTTCGGACACTCAGCTAGCAATTACTGCCCAGTGAAGTGGAAACAATACGAATCATAAGTGAGTTGAGATTCACCAGTGTTTAGAAACCCATTTTTGTTTACATATTTACATTACCATACACTTATCAATGTAATTCCCCTTTGGTGGATTCGATGCTAAGTGAGATTTGTGGCTTGATATTCGTGAATGTAAGAAAGTCACTTGTGTATAAGTGACAACAAAATTCAGGTAAATGTGTGTATGTATGTATGTATGTATGTATGTATGTATGTATATATATATGTATATATATATATATATATGTATGTATATATATATATATATATATATATATATATATATATATATATATATATATATATATATATATATATATATATATATATATATATATTATATATATATATATATATATATATATATATATATATATATATATATATATATATATATATATATATATATATATATATATATATATATATATATATATATATATATATATATATATTCTATATATCTCATTCTCTCCACTCCCATTCATCCAGCGTTCTCTCTCCCTCCCTCTCAGACTCATTACAGAAACCAAATTGTCTTTTACGAGCAGCCATCGCCGGGTTATTAATTAACACAAACGAGCATAAACTCGTTTCGGGCGAGTTACGAGTGGCGAGTACGAGTCCCGGGTTGCTCGTTAGATCCGTCAATTTAATGAGGCGGATGAGGAAGGATAAGGTGTGATGGATGAGGAGAATAGGAAAGAAAGAAGAAGGAATGAGATTTTGGGGAGAGATGAGGAGATGTCGGAATGATTTGCAGGTGTCGCTGCAGGGGGGAGGGGGAGGGGAGAAAGAAGGGGGAGGAATATATAGATGAAGTGAATGGAGAATGAGGAAGGACTGAGATAGTTCCTAGGGGGGAAGGTGTTATGAATATTATTGGCAATCACTGATATATATTATATATATATATATATATGAGTGTGTGTGTGTTTATATATAAAACAATTAATTCATGAACCATAGGACACATTATCAACAATAACATATTGATATTTAATTTCAATTAATTATATCCAAACACGGAACTTCTAAACATCCGAGAGTAACTCAGTTCAAAATAATTTTATAAAACTTTCTTCCACGTTGGCAACATGTCATAAACATGTTGGTACTGTACTGCACACATTTCACAAACATATAAGTTAACAAAACCTTTGTTCCATGTTGACAACATGTCATAAACATGTTGGTAACGTATTGCACACATTTCACAAAAATATAACTTGACAAAACCTTTCTTCCATATTGACAACATGCCATAAACATGTCGGTAACGTATTGCACACATTTCACAAACACATACCTTGACAAAACTTGTCTTCCATGTTGACAACATGTCATAAACATGTTAGTACCGTATTGTTCACACTTCACAAACACGTAACTTGACAAAACCTTTCTTCCATGTTGACAACATGTCATAAACATGTTGGTAACGTATTGCACACATTTCACGAACATGTTGGATACAAGTCAGCGACTTCCTGGTAGTCCACATGATTACTAACTGAAGGACGTTGCATCATTTCCCCTAAAAAATAAAACCTGGATTTTCTCGTGTAACTTCCAAGGCTTCATTGTAATTAACAATGCATCGAGAATCGGGGAGATAAATTGCGAATCTTTTTTCCATACCTTCTTTGGCAAAGAGTAATCGGAAGATTAATTAGTGACAATTCTTATTTTATCTCCAAATTGGGAATCAATGGTATACACATTTTTGATGTATGAAGGAAATAGTCCATGTTTTCCTTGTGTTATTAAAGGGCAACAATATAGAATAATTATGTTAAATGAAACATCATAGAATAATTATGTCAAATAGAAGAATTTGAATATTACTATGCTATGTGATAGCAACAGAAATTAGAAATTTGTCAGAATACAAATAGTCTAAATATTGTTTCCTATCTCAAGCCAATTTTTTCCATCATAAAATATATGAAAAGGACAAATAACTCACATACGACATAAGATTCCCATATGGGAAGCCACTACTGAATGCAAATTCACTTGACAAGCCTCTTCCAACTCTAACTTTGCTTGCAACTCCCTTACGAATGATTTTAGTCAACTTTGCACATATAACATGAATATTACAATGATGTAACATATTTCGTAGCAGGATTCCGTCACAATATCAATTCCTTAAACTTTGCTAATGATACTGACATTAAATATTCATCCGTCAGATGAATGGAAAGCGAGTAAGCGCACATTCGCTTCCGTACGAATATCTTGCCTCCAACTCCATTTATAATTTAGTTTTTGCGTAACTCTCAGAGTTCGTCGTCGCCTCGCTGTCAGAGATAAGAAGCAGAGTCGAAGCGTTGCTGTTCAGTAAATATTGCTTATCAGTTGCAGCTAACTGTGCGGAGGGGCGGGGAGGGTGTTTGAAGGGGAGGGAGGGGAAATGTTGAAATGTTGCGTCCTATGCAATACGCGCTCATTCATTTATGTTTATGCCTGCTGGACGCGAGTGAATGTAAACACGAAGCGAGATGCTAATATATACAAATACGCTTATATATATATATATATATATATATATATATATATATATATATATATATATATATATATATATATATTTATATATATACATATACATATACATATACATACATACACACACACACACATATATATATATATATATATATATATATATATATATATATATATATATATATATATATATATATATATATATATGCATATATATATAATATAAATTTTACATTACTGTAGATATATCATCATTCATTAAAAGAAATTTTACATTCACAATCACTTCCTCATCATTCAAAAACAAAAGAACTTATTCATTCACAATCATTATTATTATTATTATTAATTAAGAACATTATTATTATTATTATTATTATTATTATTATTATTATTATTCAGATGATGAACTCAATTCATATGGAACAAGCCCACCACAGGGGCCACTGACTTGAAATTCAAGCTTCCAAAGAATATGACGTTCGCTGGAAAGAAACAACAGAAGGTAATAGGAAATACAGAAAGAACAGATCGGTTGTTAGAAGAGAAAAAATAACAACAATAAATAGATAGATGAAAACGTTAATTAATTTGTAAAATAAAATGAGAATTACTGTAGGGCAGTAACGCATCGCAACTTGGCAAATTCACCCAAATGAATCTAATTTAGACAAGTCATCCAATACGTGATTCATCCCCAAAATGATTCATCCCCAAAATGATTCATTTCCAATCTGAACAGAAGCTAAATCGAATAATGGATTTAAATGATTCATGGCATCAAAGGCGGCGGACACTTGCAATTGTATGGGTCCAAAGGGTTGCCATAGGGAGAGAGAGAGAGAGAGAGAGAGAGAGAGAGAGAGAGAGAGAGAGAGAGAGAGAGAAAGGGGAGACTTCTCCCTCCATCCACCCCTTTCACCAACCCCCCCTTAAAAAGGGGTGAATGGATGAAGCGAGGAGAGACAGGGATTCCATTAGGATTTCGACTCTGAATATGTTATAAACAAGTGCAAGGTGACTCACCCTTCCTGAGTCATCCCGTGAGTCATCGGCTGCTATTGTTTTTTGTTGCTTTTGTTTTAGTCAGGGAAATAAAGGTTTTGTTTTTTGATGAATGCATCCGAAAGAATTCTTCGTTATTTAAGTGTCACTTAGCAAAAGTGACAGTTATTGAAGGAGCTCTGGGAATTACACTCAGGTTTGTAAATCACTCAGCATTAGCCGAAGAGATTTAGCCTTATTTTGCATCAAATTTTATATTTCATTTCATAAAGATAATGTGCACACAAATACGTACAAGCTCGGATATATATACTGTATATATATATATATATATATATATATATATATATATATATATATATATATATATATATATATATATATATATATATATATATATATATATAATATATATATATATATATATATATATATATATATATATATATATATATATATATATTATATATATATATATATATATATATATATATATATATATATATATATATATATATATATATATATATATATATATATATATATATTATATATATATTATATATATATATTATCTTTATGAATATAAATATAAAATATATATGCAAATATATATATATAAATATATATATATATAATATATATATATATATATACAAAATATATGATATAATCCTATATATATAATAATTTTCACTTTATCAATGTTTTTTTACTTGATATTTTTATAGCAAAAGGCATTTTTTTTCTCTGTGACGATATAATATTCATTGTAATGGACAACAAATTTCTTTATTTATTTCCCCTATTATACAATTTCCAACATTACCATTCTAACGAATTACAGTCATTTCATTCGAACGTAGACCTTGACAACAGCCCTTAGGAACGTGACTAAGTAACAAAACGAGGCCTTCACAAACTACAATAATTTTACATTTCTCTGAATGAGAGCTAATGGACTTCTAAGTTCTTCTGTTACTTTTGAATAAAAAGGTAAAAATAAATGATTATTCATACAAGCTGAGCTGAATATTTAGAGTATTTTTCAATAGATAAAATATGTTTGCTTTTTGTCACTATATTATGTAAACAATTGGAAAATAAGAAATTAGATTTAATTAATCCATATAATGATTTACCAGATAAAATGTCTCTTGAATATAATTTGTAAACCATTAATATCAAGTAATTAATTATAATCTA
>NC_089750.1:444207-484207 GCF_040412425.1 Macrobrachium rosenbergii | reverse complement strand
AAGTGGATATTTACCTTTTACAAATTTAGAATCAAGTGGATATTTACCTTTTGCAAATTTTGAATCAAGTGGATGTTTACCTATTACAAATTTAGAATCAAGTAGATATTTAAATCTTACAAACTTTGAATCAAATGGATATATCTTATCGTATGCGAAACTAAAAACGTATTTAGTATAAAGAAATATACATAGAAAACTAAGTCTGGGTCAGGCAGAGCTGCCGAGATTATGGTAAGACAATTTCCTGCTAATCCAAAAGTATTGTTTTGCTATTTCATTCATGTTTTGTATCGCGTACTATTTGAATGATTGTGTGGGTGTCTTTGTAGGTGATGGATGCAATGAATGACAAATACCAGTTAGAGCTGAGTACAAAGTGTTACTCAGAAACGATGGATTACAGTGTGAAGATCTGATTCACAGTTACATTACAATGTTCGGTGTAAAGTCCTGTCTTTGATATGCAAAGTACGTCGATTCTATTAGATGAGAGATCATCTATTATTTGACAGTGGTTCTCAGGTGATACCAGACTAACTTATGGCGCAATCAAATTTACTCATTTATTTTTTTATCATTGGAAATACAAAGTACTCGCATTCTGTTAGATTAGAGATAATCTATTATTGGACAGTAGTTCTCAGGTGGTACCTGATTGACTTATGGCAGTCAAATTTATTCATTTATTTTTTTTATCATCTTGTTATAGTGTTTATCAGGTGGTACCATACTGACTTATGACAGTCTAATTTATTTATTTTTTTATGCTTAAATATTTATTTAACAGTGGTTCTCAAGTGATACCAAAATGACTTGTTGCAGTTCAATTTATTCACCTATTTTTTCTATATTTAAATATTTGTTTAGCAGTGGTTCTCAAGTGGTACCATACAGACTTTTGGTAGTCCAGTTGATTTACTTTCTCTTTATAACTATTTTATCCTTGGAGGCAGACCTTCCACAGCCTAAAATTAATATAGAACACTGGCCAAGGCAGAGTGGCAACCCACTCTGGGTGGTTGTAGTCATCAACGACCATTGTTATGCAGATGACCACGCACGTGCCGCCAGCCACGCGCTCTGATTTGACAAGGGCGAAAGAGTGGTGACCGGGAATGAAGGGTAAGCGGGGGGCGAGGGGGGAGGTTAAGGAAGGGTTACAGACAAGGAAAGGGTAGCCTAGGGACTGGGGAAACCGTAAGGGTTAAATTTGCCTTCCCTACAGAGTTCAGGGTTGATGGAAGTGTAAGGGTTCCTCAGGTAAAGAATTTGTATGACTGACTGAATTTTGAAGTTGCTGTATTGATGCCTAATGTATATAAGGGGGTTTCTTAAGAGAAGAATTGGTTTAATTGGCTAATTTTTGTGGGGCTACTGGGTCCCTAAGGGAAAGAATTTGTTTAATTGGCTAATTTTTGGGGGGCTACTAGGTCCCTAAGGGAAAGAATTGGTTTAACTGACTACATTTTAGAGCTACAAGAGTGATACCTAAAGTATAAGGGTTCTTAAGGAAAAGAATTGGTTATATTTACTACATTTTGAAGTTACTAGGTTGATGCTGATATTAGAAGGGTTCCCAAGGAAAAGAATTGGTTTAATTAGCTATATTTTGGAGTTACTAGGTCGATGCCTTATGTAAAAGGGTTCCTAAGGTAAAAATTTGGTTTAGTTGACTACAATTTGGAGTTACTAGATTGATGCCTAAGGAAAATGGAATTGGTTTAACTGACTGCATTTTCGAGCCATTGGTTTAATGTCTAATGTATAAAGGTTCATTAGGGAAATAATTGGTTTAACTGGCTGCATTTTCGAGCTATTGGTTTGATGCCTATTGTATAGGGGTTCCTAAGGAAAAGATTTGGTTTGATTTACTTCGTTCTTGGAGCTACTGGGCTGAAACTAAAATAATAAGGGTTCATTGGGAAAAATATTGGTGTAATTGACCACATTTTAGAATTGAATTGAGTTGATTAGAGCTACTGGATTGATCATGAATGTATAAGGGTTCTTTAGGAAAAGAGTTGGTATAACTGACTGCATTCTACAGCTACCACGCTCATGGCGAAAGTTTAAAGGTTCTTGAGAGGCAAATTTGTTTAATTAACTACACGTTAGAGCTAATTGGTTGGTGGGAAAAGTATATCGGTTCCTTAAGAAGCAAACTAGTTCAATTGTTTACATTTTGAAGGTGCTGAGATCTTGGCGAATAAGGGTTCCTTGGGAAGTTAATCGACTCAATTTCCTACTTTCTGGAGCTACTGGTTCAATGCTGGAAGAATGAAGGTTCTAAGAGAAAAAGAAAAAGTTTTGCTATGAACCACTAACTGAGATTATGGGCAATCCTATGGATATAAGAGTTTTAAGATAACTTCTTCCTGAACTTGTGAGCTCATATTGAAAATATGACAATTGTAAGGGGAAAATATCTATGTTGAAATACCTTCCCTCTAGAGCCAAGAGTACGAATATCTTCAGGAGCTTTCCATCTCAACTTATTGGGTCAGTGCTGAATTTATAATGGTCACTAGGGATAAGGAAAGGTTTATAGCAGTCCTTACTCCGTAGCTGCTAGGGTTACAAGAGAAGAATACTTTTGATTACCACGTCTCTATCTCCACGATGCTAGTTCTGTGAATACAAGCAGGCCCGCGGAAAAGAAATCTAGGCTGGTACCTAAAGTACGAGATTTATTGAGGGGAAAAAATTGTTTAGTGGCTTTCCTCCTAAACCGATGTATTGGAGCCGAAAGTGTGAAGGGTCCTAAGAAAAAAAGGGGTCTAATTCCCTTTCCCAGTAACCATAAGAGTAATCCTAGTCACACGAAAGGGGTTAAGAGCTTTCCCTTGAGTCCTACTGAGCGAAATGAACGGCTACAAGTTCCTTCTCTCCGAATGCGTAGGTCTAGAACTGAGAGTGACCACGATTGAACGTAGTAGTGAAATGTTCAAATGGGGGAACTCTCCATCGGGTGAGGAGCTGGAACGTCAAAACAAACCTCCACATTCCCTTCTCTCCTTTAGTTTTAGTTCTCTGTACAAGAAACCTATTGTGACGGCTTTGTCTGTCCGTCCGCACTTTTTCTGTCCGCCCTCAGAACTTAAAAACTACTGAGGCTAGAGGGCTGCAAATTGGTATGTTTGATGATTGGAGGGTGGATGATCAACATACCAGTTTGCAGCCCTCTAGCCTCAATAGGTTTTAAGATCTGGGGGCGGAGAGAAAGAGTGCGGACAGAAAAAGTGGGAACGGACAGACAAAACCGGCACAATAGTTTTCTTTTACAGAAAACAAAAAAAAAATGGATTTTATTGCCTCCCATCCAGATCTATAGCGATAGTTCTAGAAAATCGCGTAATCCTACGAAAATGCTCGGTTAAGGAGCCTTAGAACTAGCAGTAGAATAGAAGCAATCCTAGATAAAAGAGAGGATTTAAGAACTTTCATTCATAATCCTTCGTGCTGATACTCAGTTTATACGGGTTTCATGGTAAAACCTTCTCTTCTGAGTATAAGTAATCTTAGTATAATGAGAAATGGTATTCTTTGAATACAGAAAAGATATACCAGAAAATATGATACCTGGAGCATACAAAGATGCAATTGCTACTTAAATTGGGGAATGTAGAAATTAAGGAGAATGCAGTTTGATAACGGAAGAGGAACAGAAGAGATGAGAATAGGTTTAAGGAGAAAAGGTTTGAAACAGACAGGGCAGAAAGGTATATCCTTGTAATATCAGTAAAGATGTGAATGTCAGGATAAGGAAAAGTTACGAAGACTTTAAATCCATAAAGTGAGAAAATGTGACTTGCAGAGAGAGAGGGAGAGAGAGAGAGAAAGAGAGAGAGATGGGGATTAAATAGAGAGAGAGAGAGAGCGAAAGAGAGAGAGAGGGAGAAAAGGGACTGTTGAGAGAGGCAATGTGTGTGTGTGAGAGAGAGAGAGAGAAAGAGAGAGAGAGAAGGGAGGGTTAAGAGAGAGAGAGAGAGAGAGAGAGAGAGAGAGAGAGAGAGAGAAGGGGTTGTTGAGAGAGGTAATGTGTGTGTGAGAGAGAGAGAGAGAGAGAGAAGGAGGGTTGAGAGACAAAAGAGAGAGAGAGAGAGAGAGAGAGAGAGAGAGAGAGAGAGAGAGAGAGAGAGATGGGGATTGAGGAAAATGGCCTATAGAGAGAGATAGAAACAGAGAGAGAAAGAGAGAGAGAGAAAAGGGAGGGCTGAGAGACAAAGAGAGAGAGAGAAAAGAGAAAGACTGAGAGAGAGAAAGAGATGGGTTGACAGACAAGTGTATGTGCTTGTGTGTGTGTGTGTGAGAGAGAGAGAGAGAGAGAGAGAGAGAGAGAGAGAGAGAGAGAGAGAGAGAGACAGGACTGAAGAACACGGACAACGCCCCATGGGGGACGTACCGAAATAGACGAGAGGTGATCTAGGTCGAAGGAGAGAATTAAAATTGGAGTTATGCAAATGCACCGGGGAAGATGAGACGCGATGCTGATCACGACGATGTATGAATAAAGGGGGAATGGAAATAGACGAGAAGAGGGGAGAAAGAGGGGGAATGATGAGGATAGGGAGAGAGAGAGAGAGAGGGAGAGAGGGAGGAGTCCGTGAATGATCAGAAATTTAAAAATGAGAAATGGGGTGGGTTAACTGGTGGGGTGGGGGAGAGTTTGATGTCAGGGAAGAATTGTTATTGGTGCAAGGTTTAGTTGAGCTTGTGCTATTTTGGTCGACTTTACATGACAATAAAACTTACGATAAATTTTAGTTTTCTGAACAGGAAACTATTGTGCAGGCTTTGTGTGTCCGTCCATTTCATATTTATGTTAATATATTTTAATATATATTCATATTCATATACCACTTGAAATAAGACAGTTTTCATATATATATATATATATATTTTATATATATATATATATATATATATATATATATATATATATATAATATATATATATATATATATATATAAAAAATTTAGAAGCTGACTGTTTATTTTTGTATTTATATTAATATATTTTTATTATGTATTTATATCCATTACCACTAGAAATAAGATATTTCTCATATATATATATATATTTTATTATGTATTTATATCCATATATATATATATAATATATTTCTATATATATATATATGTGTGTGTGTGTGTGTGTGTGATGTGTGTTATATATATATATATATATATATATATATATATATATATATATATATATATATATATATATATATATATATTTATTTATTTATATTAAATAATAAAAATACAAGCAAGTCACTTTCCTCTCATACACTTTGATGACAAACACACCAAATTCATTACCATTACCTAATGACACATTTTAAACGGAAGAATTTATCTTCGCGGCAAAATCACGAGAAAAAAAAAATCCTACCTAATCTCACCAAATGAATCGATGAAAACCGCTATTTTTGGCGCTCGCTGGGGGATTTTACTTAATATAGACGAAGGACTCCCCTATAATTTAGTCGTCACATCAGTGATAAAGGTTCCAATTCAGTATCATTTCATCAGGGGGGAAGGTCGTGATCGGTGCTGATTACAGATTCGTGACGGCGAAGGCCCTGGGATCATCAGATTCCTATCTGTTTGTCAGGGAAGATGATTTAGCCCCGCCGTCGGAATAGGGAAGGGTGGGTTATATGAAGATATGGAAATCAGATATACTCAGGTTATGACGTAGATGATGAAAATTACATAAATATATCATTGAGGATTTGTTCAGATATTTTTAATTCGTTACAGCAGGAAATATGTCATTAGTTATTTATAAATAGAGGTATATATGGGTTTGTAAAAAAATTGTGCTTACATTTTCAATCGTTATTCAATATAATTATTAGACATTTACATGGAAATGCTTCGATAAATAATGATTCAACATTATTTAAGAATTTTCGTCAAAAATTTTAAACATATATATATATATATATATATATATATATATATATATATATATATATATATATATATATGTATATATTACTCACTATTTATCAAAGCATTTTCATATAAATATCTATTAATTATATTGAATAGAGATTGGAATTAATAGGTATAATTTTTTCCAAGCCCATATATATATCTATATAAATAATTAATGTCATATTTCCTATTAAACGAATTTTCAACAAATAATCATATATTTATGTAATTATATTGAATACAAAATTTTTCCCACTTATACCTATTTGTATATATTTTTATTATATATATATATATATATTTATATATAAATAACTAATGACATATTTCATACTATAATATATATATATAAATATCGGAACATATCCTCAATCATATATTTATATAATTTTCATATATATATATATAATTTTTTCCACACTTATACCTCTATTTGTAAATATATATGTAAATATATGTAGATGTATATACCTACAGACAAATCATGAAGAATTCACTGACATGAACCTAAATGGTATACAAATACTTTTTATCCCATAATTTCGACTGAATGAAGTTATCATCCACATTATTATTTTGACAACCAGCCCAAGGTAACTCCCATTGTACCCAAAATATGAATCTTCTCTTCAACACGAACAGGTCCACGATGTGTGAAATCATATTTAACGATGCGTTTGACCCGAACAGGCGATTGGCAACGCAGTGCCTGAATATTCAGTGCGTGTCAATTGATCATGCGACACAGACGTAACTTTTCAGTGTCAGGAAGCATCGTGTCAAATGTTTGCAACGGTATTTTTCTTGTGTCGGAAGTAGACGCTTTGCTCCACATGGTGACTTGATATTGTTTAAGTAAGAGAAATGTTTTAGCAAATATGAGCAAATATTTTGTAATCGACGGGTGAGGTTTTGTAATAGATGATGGTGTTTAGAATATTCAAGGAATGATATGAGCATATATACATATATATATATATATATATATATATATATATATATATATATATATATATATATATATATATATATATATAAATGACTGTGAAATATCTTCTGTTAAAACAGAATTCCATCAAATATAAGGAGCCCATAGAAACGAGGGAGACAGTTTGGTATCTATAAATATAGCCTTTATTTTTCCACGTTTTATATATTTCTATGGGCTCTGTCTTTATATTTGATGGAATATTGTTTTAACAGAAGATATTTTCCACAGTTTCATATATATATATATATATATAATATGTTTTATATATATATATATATATATATACTTATAAATATATATAATATATATATATATATATATATATAATATATATATATATATATATATATATATATATATATATATATATATATATATATCTTTGAGTGTGTGTGTGTGTGTATGTGTGTGTGTAGGTGCCACCACCACCACAAACGAATCAGAAAGAACTTGTGGCATCTCTCGGGCCACACATACCGGAAGTGAGAATGCCCTCAGAGGCAATAAACGGAAGGACACTAAACCGCGAACATGTCTTTTATTCTATTGACGCCCTGTAAGCCTTATGCCAGCACGTGACCTCTTGGAAGTAACTGCCAACCCGTGTGTGTGTGTTTGTGTGTGTGTGTGTGTGCGTGTGAGTGTGTGTGCTAGAATCCTGACTTTCCTTTCGAAGAGAGCAATATACATTGACACGTGCACATAGTCTCTCTCTCTCTCTCTCTCTCTCTCTCTCTCTCTCTCTCTCTCCTGTCACCTGTCACTGATTCCCCCACACAGACTCGATTGCACAAGTAGTCTCTACCTCGAAATTTCTCTCTCTCTCTCTCTCTCTCTCTCTCTCTCTCTCTCTCTCTCTCTCTCTCTCTCTCTCTCTCTCTCTCTCAATCCGTCCTTTCTGTTGAAATTTATTTTAAGCGACTATCACTGACCCACACTCAAACTCGATTGCACAAGTAGTTTCTACCTCGAAATCGCACTCTCTCTCTCTCTCTCTCTCTCTCTCTCTCTCTCTCTCTCTCTCTCTCTCTCTCTCTCTCTCTCTCTCTCTCTCTCTGTGTTTTGTTAAATTCTTATCTTAACCGACTATCATTGGTCCACACACACATACTCGATTGCACAAGCAGTGTCTTCCACGAAAGCTCTCTCTCTCTCTCTCTCTCTCTCTCTCTCTCTCTCTCTTCTCTCTCTCTCTCTCTCTCTCTTTCTGAAGTGTGTTCCATCCAGCATAACCTACAAAAATTATTTATATTTTCATTTCACTCGATCTCAGGATCTTATTCACCAATAAAATTTCTCACTAAAATACGCTTAATAATTTTGCCTTCAGATGAGGTTATGCAATGTTTACCTGCTAAATCAGAAATTTTCAATGAACATTTAGAGAACATTTGCACGGAAATGTTTGCGAAGGTTCATGCACGATTTAGCCGTGCAAATATGATAAGTTGATTGATTGATTTATGGTCGTTAAAACTGGCGTCGCAGCGTACTGAAGAGTAAGAATGTTTATTATACGTATAAACAAGTAAAAAATGTTTTCTGTACAGCCGCTACAGCGTATAATCAAAGCCACCGAAAATAGATCTACCTTTCGGTGGTCTCGATGTAATGCTGTATGAGCTGTGGCCCATGAAACTTTAACCACCGGCCGGTGGTGGCCTATCCTATATCATTGCCAGAAGCACGATTATGGCTAACTTTAACCTTAAATAAAATTAAAACTACTGAGGCTAGAGGGCTGCAATTTGGTATGTTTGATGAATGGAGGGTGGATGATCAATATACCAATTTGCAGCCATCTAGCCTCAGTAGTTTTTAAGATCTGATGGCGGACAGAAAAAGTGCGGACAGAAAAAGTGGGGACGGACAGACAAAGCCGGCACAATAGTTTTCTTTTCAGAAAACTAAAAAAAAAAAAAAAAAAAAATCTTACATTCTAGCATTTAATAATTCTTGTACGATTTTACTGTGAATTGCTGATAACACTGTTTTCATCAACGTTCATTAGACTCTGAGGACATTTTGATTACAATTGTTCGTGCACGACTTTGCGATATGTTTCTAAAGTTAGAATGTCCAGCAGATTCAAGATGACAGAAATATACAATTGACATTTAGCAAGCAGTATATTACTGTGCTCAAAGTTCCATTCTTTATTTTTTTTTCTCTTGTTCGTCGTGACTTCTTACCGTATTGTAAAGGCAGGGGAATGAACTCTATTCTATAAGAGAAACGATCAATATCTATCCGTTTAAGAGAAATTTGTATTTTGTTATTAGTTTTCTGTAAAAGAAAACTATTGTGCCGGCTTTGTCTGTCGGTCCGCACTTTATTCTGTCAGCACTTTTTTCTGTCCGCCCTCAGATCTTAAAAACTACTGATGCTAGAGGGCTGAAAATTGGTAAGTTGATCACCCACCCTCCAATCTTCAAACATACCAAATTGCAACCCTCTGGCCTTTGTAGTTTTTATTTTATTTAAGGTTAAAGTTAGCCATAATCGTGCTTCTGGCGATATAGCATAGGCCACCGCCGGGCCGTGGTTAAAGTTTCATGGGTCGCGGCTCATACAGCATTATAAGGTGACCACCGGAAGATAGATCTGTTTTCGGTGGCCTTGATTATACGCTGCAGCGGCTGTACAGAAAACTCGATTGCCCCGAAGAAACTTCGGAGCATTTTTCACTTTTTTTTTTTTTTTTTAAACATTCATGTGCTTGTGTTTGCAAATGCTTGTGCATGATTTTGTCACGTGTGGCTAATGCTGTGTTACCACGATGTCAAAATTATGACAGCAAATAGCCGGATGTGCCACCTATTTAGTTTATCAAGAAGTATTCTGCATACATCTATATTACTCACCCAAATTTGTATAGATTAGTAAACAATATAAATAACACATAATGAAATATGGACGATTTCTGAATGTGTGTGTGTTCCAGTCTGGGTTGGGTATTTCACGAATTTTCTATTTTTATGTGTGCAATATGATATTCGTTCACTTCTTAATTATCCTGTCAAAATTTGGTGACATAAATGAAATAGATCTCAGGCAGTGAATATTAAACAGCATTCTGTCTTAAAACTCCCTGTCATCTCATCCAAACCTACTTTTTTTATCATAATACCTCGGGATTCATCTCGCCTGAATTCATTGTTCCATAAATCACTTTTTTTTCTTATTTAAGAATGAATTTTCCATCTTTGATAGGTTGAATACTTCAATAAAACTTCATTCTTCTTATCTGAATTCATTATTCCAGATATCACTCGATATTTGCATTCAAGAATATATTTTCAATCTTTGATAAGTTCAGAACCTGAATAAAAACTCAGTTCTTTTAAAACTACTGCGTACAATATCCACGAATCTTTGTACTTTCCATCCAAGAATGGATTTTCCATCATTTATAAGTTGAATACTTAAATAAATCTTTTCCATCTTTGTACTTTCCATCCAAGAATGGATTTTCCATCTTTAATAAGTTGAATACCTAAATAAAACTTACGTTTTTCAAATGCAGCTGAATAAAATATCCACTAGTCTTTGTACTTTCCATTCTAGAATGGATTTACCATCTTTGATAAGTTCAGTACGTATATAAAATTTCACTTCTTTCAAAACAGCTGAACACGATATCCACGAATTTTCATGTTAAACAGCTACTCTCGAAGGAAATAATAATTCCCATAAGGGCCAATTTACCAGTTGAAATGCATTCATCTTGAACCATCTTCCCTCACGAAGACCAAAAAAAAAAAAAAAAAAAAAATTGAATTCAGCCAACCTTAAAGATACACAATTCTATGGGGGAATTTCCAGGAATAAAAGAAGACATCAAATAAGTTTCCCGGACGAAGAAAATAAATATACAGCAGTTTTTCCGCGTCTTATTTTCAGAGGGGGTCTTTCATATCAAGACGAGCTCGCATGATTTTGCGAGATTATTCCCTGCAAGGAATTCAGTCTATTTCTTCATCAACATGCAAAGATTTTAAAGGTTTCCCTTTTTTTATCGTATTCCTTCAGGGGTATTGATACGGAGGTAAGCTTGGATGCCTTTGAAGACACATTTATAACATTATTGTCTTTACATATTCGCTCAATTTATTAGGAACACTCACGTACCACTATGGAAACTTTCAGAATTCAGAGTTTTTAATCTATACCTTTTTGCATATGGCTAGCTGCAACCCCTTTCATTCATTTTACTGTACCTCCTTTCATATTCTCTCTTGTGTCTTGCTATCCACCATCTCGTAACACTTGTTTCTTAGTGTAACTGCGAGGTTTTCCTCCCGTTACACCTTTCAAGAACTTGTAATCTCAATTTTCCTTTCAGCGCTGAATGACCTCATAGGTCCCAGTGCTTGGCCTTTAGCCTGAATCCTGTATTCCATTCCATTCCATTATTTTACGCCTATGGGGCTTTGAAATAACGTCCAGCTTAAAGTAAATTCACTACACATCTGTACTGGAATGTTATTCATATAAAAATTAATCGGTTTCTTCAGCAAATTCTCGGGAAAGGCTTTGAAATGAGAGGACTTTATGTCCAGGTATTGCTCAGAACGTTAAATACAACTGTGTTCTGCAAACCAGGTTTTTTTTATTTGGATATCATTGATTCGTCATCGACTGTATAAGTCTCTCTCTCTCTCTTAGGTCTATTTTGCATCAAAATTCCTATTTGGATTTATCAGGCTTCCAAATTCCTTGTTAAATAACAGCTAATGCCATTATTTACATCAGTTGCTATCAGATCTACCTTCAAAATCCCATACTGAAAATTAAATAAAAATAAAAATAAAAAATAAAAAAATTCTAGTTCAAACCAACTTCTAGCACTCAGCGCCGGATCGGGCTTTCACGTGATGCCTAAGGCAGTCTTTTGCCAACAGGAAGAAATTGTCGTTATTATTCACAAAACGACCCTACTGTCCCCATCTCTGGAAACTTGTGGTGAAGCCGGGCATTCTATAAAGAAACTAACCTATACTCAAAAACCGTCAATATAAAGCTTTAACATTAAATGTTTACAAGAAATACAGAGTAAAAGAGCTTTCATTAATCATTTTAAACGAATACAAGGACTTTCGTTGGAAGTTCTTGTCACGCCGCTTTGAAAAGAGGAAGCAGAAATACCAACAGTATTTGATATTTTACGACATTCACTGTATTAATTATCTGTCCAGTTCTCTCAATATAAGAAAAGAACACATTCTTTAATGTATAAACTGTAATTTGAGCATTCTTAAATTACCTGCATTCATAAAAGAATTTAATTTCTCATACTCTAAAAAAACTGTACACGTTACTAGTCCAGAATGTTTGGCCGCAGAATTCAAATATTGTGATTCTTTTAGGTTTCACTTTTATCAAATACTGGACACTAAGCTGAATTAGCTGCCCCATTAAATATGTTTATAGGTTTCGTTGAATTTAACGCAAGGTTACATGTTTTTTAGCTTGATTCAATGTCAAACTTACTAATGAGGCCAAACCAAATTTTACGTATCAGCATAGCTAAAAGAACGACAAGTGTTTTAGATAACTCGTTCTTTTTAGAAATGTAATATTCTTCCTTAAGCAAGAAATTGTGTAGTCTCATATTATATCTGTAATATAATCGCAACACTTTTATTTCATTATTAAAGGCTGTCACTAAAATTAATGATATTACCTACAAGACTGTTGCTGCAGAGCGATTCAGAAATACCAACAAGATATGATGATGACAAAATTCCATAAACAGAGGATATGACGTTGATTTTAAGCTTGATTTTAAACCAGAACAGATACTTGGATAAATGAGCTAATCATATATGATTTGAAAAGCTTATGAACTGTGACTTAGTGGCTCATTTCATTATCTTTAACCAGCACTGATGTTGGCTATCCTGGCCGGGAAGCGTTTTCCCGAGACATAACCGAGTGCGGGACCTTTCCCTGAAAAAAGCGGGACGCCATATCTTAAAACTAACCATAGAATTTTCTTGAAAATAACTTCATTATGTTTCCCACACCCAAAATAAGTAAGTGGCACTATTTTGATTTGACCTAACCTAACCTAATGTAACCTAGACGCATGGCAGAAAAACCAGGGCTGGTGCAATGCTAGCATACATCTCAGGAATTTGCGACCTGGAAAGAATGGCTGATTTTGAGCATTTCTTTAAATTTTTGAGATTTGTATTGACTTTGTACTTGTGAGGAACATACAAAGCTTGGTTTTGTTATAAGATATAACTCACTATGAATACGATATGGTTATGCACATGAATGAATTTCACTGGTAATATTGCAAAAAGAGCTAGTTTCCATATAGTCTACTTAAGGGACGGAGATAAAATCATATGAATGCTATGGTGGTTAGTGTAATAAATATATTGATTATTATTTGATTGTTTCTAATCATATTCTTTGTAAGCTTGAATTTCAAGTCAGTGGCCCCTTTAGTGGTCTTTGTTCCATATGAATAGGGTTCAACTTCTGAATAATTGGGTAAAGTGGGTAAATCTGAAGCATATCAATTTCTTTATATAAATTACGGTACTCTAAGTGGGACCCAAGATGGCTAGTCCCAGCCCCAAGGATGCTACATAAAAGTGGTTCCTAACCTTTTTTGGCAGTGGCCCAAAATCTTGTCCAAATTAACCATGGCGACCCATGCCCTCATAAACATTTTCTTTTTATGTAATTATGCTTCTGTTTCAATTCTCTCTGAGTTAGGTTATGGTATCTTAGCATAGTGGGTTTTTAAGACCGAAGTCTATTATGGGATGAGGTCATGTGCTCTCGAATGATTTCACCTAATGCATGCAGACTGTAGCTATATATATATATATATATATATATATATATATATATATATATATATATATATATATATATATATATATATACACACATATAATATACATAATCTTATTGTTTGATAGGAAATACACCATGATATTTACAGCACTTAGATACGATGGCATAGCCAACGCTCATAATTTACTTAGAATTCCATTCAAAACAGTAATATTTTATTTTTTGAACACAAAGCAGATTTATTTTTCCTTTGTTCAAACAGAACTGAGGTCCCCTGATATGAGAGAGAGAGAGAGAGAGAGAGAGAGAGAGAGGTTGCTCAATAAATACATAAAAAACTAATTTTTCATTTACTGAAGAAAGAGACAGACTGACAGAGAGAGAGAGAGAGAGAGAGAGAGCTAGTTCCAGGAGAGAGAGAGAGAGAGAGAGAGAGAGGAAGCTAGTTCCAGGAGAGAGAGAGAGACAGAGAGAGGTTGTTGTACAATGAAGAAAAACTGCTTCTCCTCGTTTTAAACAAACTTGTAGTCCCCTGAAGAGAGAGATAGAGAGAGAGGAAGCTAGTTCCAGGAGAGAGAGAGAGAGTAAAGAAAGCTAGTTCCAGGTGCGTCTATACAGCCATGCAATTTCATTCGGTGCCATTATTTTTCTCTCCTCTTTGTGATCCTAGCCTGAATCCGGCCACTCACTCCGGGACCAAATGCGAGGTAATTTGGCTGGTCGCTTCTTTACGGCGCAGTTACGCGGTCGTCAACATGTCCTCAACGCCTTCGTTAAATCCGGGTTGAATAACGGTGAATAGACGTTTGCTCTTGCTATTTTTCCGTTTAACAGTTGATTTTCTCTAATTTTTTAAAGTTTTCGTTCGTATAAGTATATAAAGAATATATTTAGCTATATATATTAAATAGCAGCGTTAATAAAATTGATAAAAATTCGTGATATTTGACATAACTGAACACGTACTTCAGGCGTCAACATGTCCTCAGCGCCTTTGTTAAACCCGGGTTGAATAACGGTGAATAGACGTTTGCGCTTGCTATTTTTCCGTTTATCTGTTGATTTTCGTTCAGTTTTTTAAGTTTTTTCATTTTAAATATGTAAAAATATATTTTTATATATATTAGTAGAAAAGTTAATAAAATTTATAAAAAATCGTGATATTTGACATAACTAAACACGTACTTAAGGCGTCAACTGGCCTCAGCGTTCGTTAATCCTGGGTTGAATAACGGTGGGTAGACGTTTTCTCTTGCTATTTTTTCGCTTATCAGTTGATTTTCTCTCAGTTTTCGGTCGTATATATATGCAAAGAATACATTTAGATATATAATTAAGAACACATTTGATAAAACTGATAAAAATCCACACTTACTCTGATAAAACTGAACACGTACTTTCGACGATCCTGTTTTGAAAAGACCAGACCACAACAAGGCAGTAGTGACTGTGTTTATGCCCTCCATCAGAAGACGACGCTCGCTACCTCAGGATAGGGAGGCCCTTGGGAAGATCTCCTGACGGGGAATGTGCTTGTTGTTATGAGAACGAAGCTATTGGCAGAGACTCGGAGTTAGTAAGAATTCTGTAAGTGCGGAACAGAGAAGGAAATCTGGATTGGAAAATTTTAAGGGATTTCCGGACAGTTTTCAAAGGTCATGCATAGTTTATATGGTGGATTGTGAAAGAACACCTTATGCATAAGACTTCCACGGCATCATTTGCTTCATTTTCATACACAAATGGCTCATCAGCAGTGTGTCAGAACCTCTACAAAATCTACAAAACTCACTGATGTCCTGAATACAATTTTGTGGTCCTGAGTATTCAGACCCCTGTTTTCCAGTATCTCATTCAGTTCATCTGTCCAGAGCTTACTAGCTTTCCATCTCATCAAACCCCCTTCTAACACTTCAAAATGACTCACTCCACAAGGTTAGTGCTCTCTGTTTTCTCCACATGACCAAACCACCTTAAAACCACAAATATTTTCCTGGGAGTTGGTAGCTGCATGGGTATGTATGTATAATTATGGGTGCATATTGAAAATTTGCAGATTCACTTATTAAATATATTTTATAAGCGAATATAACCAGTTTAGCAATTCCTGTTTTCTCCACATGATCAAACCATTTCAAAACCACACATATTTTCCTGAGAATAGGTGGCTACGTGGGTACTTCAGGTATATAATATTGTGGGTGAATATTGAAAATATTATAAGTTCATTTTTTTTCAATATATTCTATTGGTGAATATGCAAATATTCGCAAATATGTTCCAGAGAGTTGGTGAATCAATGGATACATAGATATGTATAATTATGGATGTATATTGAAAAATAACAAGTACATTATTATATATACTGTATATTTAAATATACAAATCCTATACACCACTTCCCAAAAGGTGTTGGCGAACTCAACAGGTATGCATAATAATGGGTGTATAGTGAAAAAACTTTAAGTGTACTTATTCAATATATGTACATTTAAATATACAAATCTATACACCACTTCCCGAAACGTGTTGGCAAACTCGACAGGTATGTATAATAATGGGTATACATTGAAAACACTTTAAGTCCACATTATTATTATTATTATTATTATTATTATTATTATTATTATTATTATTATTATTATTATTATTATTATTATTATTCAGAAGATGAACCCCATTCATATGGAACGAGCCCACCACAGGGGCCACTGACTTGAAATTCAAGCCTCCAAAGTATATAGCGTTCATTCGAAAGAAGTAACGGAAGGTAATGTGAAACACAGAAATGCTGTACATTTAAATACACAAATACTATACACCACTTGCCACAAGAGAGTATTGGCAGACTCCACCTGCCTTTAAAACACAGCCGAAATCAGAAAACAAAATAACAGAGGAGCGGAAATTCCGGCGTAATCTCCGTCGGTTTGGCAATTGTTTCGAGCCTGGCGTATAAATGCATGAAACATGAGCTCAAAATCGGGTGGTCCTCCACCCAAAATGCTCCGTCTATCAGCGGCATTTGCCTGTTCCGCAATCAGCTCCACAATCACAAGTGTTCCACAGCCGCGGCGAGGGAAAAGATGGAATGGGAGGGAAGTGTTTTAAATCTGGAAATCTTGAATGTTTATTTCTTGAAGTTGCCACAACTCGTTCCCCTTGTAGCGTGTAAAAGTGGTGGGCTGTTTTTTGCAGTGTCATGTTTTAATTCTCTCTCTCTCTCTCTCTCTCTCTCTCTCTCTCTCTCCCCAAATATTTAATGGCTGTTCCACAACACTCAAGCGCTATATTTTTTCAGTTCAGTTGCAATACCTTTGGTATCAATGACTATCAAAAAATATAATCGTGATTCAATTGTAGTTAATAACTGTAATTTATTGTATATTAATTGAGGCTGAAAATATTGACTGTTCTTTAAAATTAGAAATATTTTTTCTGTATTTAATGAAGCCCAGAAAAAAAAAATATTATTCACACGATGCAGATAATAGTTATACCTTCTTTTGTCAGTCTTCATTTCAACTAATTACGTCAATATTTAAGGTTATAGAATCACTCAGATTAAAATGGATCCGTCAGATTTACATTATATAAGTTTTTTTGGCAATGAAATCATTAATTTTGCTAAAATTATCTTGAGATGAATACGGTCACATTTTTTTTCCATTTTGAAATAGTTACTTTTATATCTTGATTTAGCCGGTTATCTTGTCAAATTTTTTTCCATTATTAAGGTTTGTCATCATTGATGTATATGTTTATTTAAATGCACATAGAAACCAGCTTATTCGTTCCTTATAGCTTAATCATCACAAAATGTCCCAGAAAATGTCCTAAAAATCATCATAAAAATCCATCATCATAAAAATCATCATAAAATGTCCTAAAAATGTCCTAAAATATCAAGAAAAATCATCATCATAGAAATCATCATAGAATGTCCTAGAAATGTCCTAAAACTCATCGTAAAAATCATCATAAAATCATTCTAAAGTGTCCAAAAAATTTCCTTAAAAAAATCACTATAAAAATCATCATAAAATGTCCTAAAAATTTCCTAAAAAATCATCATGAAAAATCATCGCAAAATGTCCTACAATGTCCTAAAAAAGACTATGTTAAATTATGCAGTCGTTTTAAGTACACACTCAGCCCAAATACAATTTGACGAGCGACGCATTAAAAAAAAAAAGGTAAAATGCCCCGAAGCTTCTTCGGCGCAATCGAGTTTTTGCACAGCCGCTACAATGTGTAATCAAGGCCACCAAAAATAGATCGATCTTTCGGTGGTCTCGTTATAATGCTGTATGAGCCGCGGCCCGTGAAACTTTAACCACGGTTCGATGGTGGCCTACATTACGGTATATCGTTGCCAGAAGCACGATTATGGCTAACTTTAACCTTAAATAAAATCAAAACTACTGAGGCTAGAGGGCTGCAATTTGGTATGTTTGATGATTGGAGGGTGGATGATCAACATACTAATTTGCAGGCCTCTAGCCTCAATAGTTATTAAGATTTGAGGGCGGACAGAAAAAGTGCGGACAGAAAGAAGTGCGGACGGACAAAAATAGGCGGCACAATAGTTTCCTCTTACAGAAAACTAAAAATTAAGCACAATAAATAACACCCACATTTAACCAGAGGCCTAATACGCATTTTCAAAAGGTCTCATATATTCTCGCTCTTGTTTAATCCCATTTTTTCGCGTTTTCATAAGCACTGCCCATTAGCGATCCAGTCCCCACATTTTTCATCGGAAATGAGCCGTCTATAGTAGCTAGTTTTTTCGGAAATAGGCGTATTTGTGCTATGCATTAAATTTCCTGACCCCCCTCCCCGCCCCAAATCCACTCCCACCCCACATCCACTCTTCCCTGGGTCTTTCAGCTCAACGCTGTACACATTATGGGATCAGATATAACTGAGATACGCGTCATTAGCTTTATTTTATACAATGGGAAATATACTGGTATTTATCTACGTTAACGTAATGCGTGATTGATTGGTTTGTAGTCAGTAGCTTTACTCCATATCAGTGCTTGTTACATTTTAGGCAACAGAGTAATTCATATGAATACAGTAGTAGGGGGTCCTTACAGAATATTACGATACAAGTTTGTTACATGAAATACTGTAATGAGAATTGCTGCTTCACATGACATGGGAACCAAAGTTTGTAATGAGAGAGAGGGAGATCGAGAGAGAGGACAAACCTGATAAATTATATTGAATCAAGAGTAACATTGTTATTGCTTATCATTTGATTCATGCAGTCAACGAACTTTCTCATGTTTTTAACAATGTCTAAAACTTCACACACACAAATGGAAGTTCATACTGTAGTATCAATCTTTTTGTTAATTCTTTGTGTTCCCTTAACACCAGTCCCATTTAAAATGTCATATCCTTGATATTTATGAAAATACTATATGTTAACATAAAAGAATTTACAGCATCTTATCCTTAAAGAAGAATATTACATGTACAAAAGAAACCAAGTTTCTAAAATTAAGTCGTTCTTTTACCTATATGAACTGTAAAAGTTGGTTTGGCCTCAGTGCTAATTCTTGGTTTGAATTGTGTCTGTGAGTGTAACTTTGCTTTAAACTGAACAAACTCTGCGACTGAAGTTGAAGAGGGCAACCAGTTTGTCTTAGTTTTATTTCTTTTTATCGAAGTAAAACCTAAAAGAATCACCATTTTTTAAATTCTGCTGCCAAGCATTTGGGAGTAGGAACAGAAAAAAACATTCAAACATTCAATGAATTAGAAATGGTGCTCATTTATCATTACAGGTCAATTAGGAAACCTCAAATTACAGTTTAGAGATCAATGAAAATAAATTCTCTTTATATTTAGATATATGAGCTGAATATTAATACATACGAAGTCGTAACATTTAAAATATTGTTGGTAATTCTGGTTCTTTTTCAAATGGATGTGACGTGTAATATCAAGTGATTGCTCTTTGTATTTTTACTTCTAAAATTATCAGTGAAGTCAAATGCTTCATGGTTTGACAGTAACTTTCCTTAATTAAAGAAAAGGGACTATTCATCTTAAACATTTCATGTTAAAGCTTATCACTGTTGTTCTTTGAATAAACAATAGTTTTTTCATTGACTTAACCAGGCTTCTTCCACGTTTCTCACAGTGCCCAGTAGATGGTCTCAGTGTGGTGTTTTTGCAAAAAAATAATAATTACAATTTCTTCTTGCAGGAAAAAGACCGTCTTGTGCTTCGCGAGGTCTTCTTTTAACAAGGTAAATAAGATTTTTATTTAAAGAAACTTAGATTTATTTTTATTCATTTTTAGGAAGGAAATTTGGATGGGTGGTAAATCCTATTAAGAGGGATTTTGATGTAGGATAAATTAAATGTAATTGCAAATTATATAACTAGAGGTATTTTGCATCTAAGTTAGGAATGGAGGACAACATAATTTGCTTTGTATTAATTATATATATATATATATATATATATATATATATATATATATATATATATATATATATATATACATATATATAATATATATAAATATATATATATATATATACATATATAAATAAATATATATATATATATATATATATATATATATATATATATATATATAAACTATATATTTGATTTATTGACTTTGATGAAGGTATCACTCTTATCAGTTATATCTATATCGAAGAGAGCATTAATATTAAAGAAAGCAGCATCACAACATAAAAAAAAATCTTCATCCTTCCCATTTCTAGAGCAATCAGAACATGGAAATAATTAGTCAGAATCTTCCTCCACTACCCAAATTCCATCGTGAAAGCAATATTAACTCTAACAGAACGAATGTCCAGACTCGTTAGAGCCCCCAAGCAGTACATTTTCCCCTCTGGATAATAATCGTGGAGGTAAATATCTTTTGTAATGACTTGCTGGGAATTCCGTGATGAAACAATTTGATTTTCTTCCTTCGTTAAATCGATGGATCGAATTTATGTGGGGAATTGAGTAGTTCTCTCATTTGTTAAGTCGTGGTGTGTACTATACAGGTTCATTAAGTGAGAGTGCAATGTGCTTGTGAAGCTAGAGTAATTTTTTAAATGTTATATTGTGCTATATATATATAGGAGATATTTATATATATATATATATATTGGAAATATATATATATATATATATATATATATATATATATATATATATATATATATATATGTATATATGTATATATGTATATATATATATATAAATCCAATCAATCTCAATATATATTTGTATATGTATATATGTATGTATGTATGTATATATATATACTTACTTACATACCTATGTATGTAAGTATGTATATGTGTGTATATATATATGTATGTTTAAATATGTATATATATTGCTTATTAAAAAGACTAGAATATGCTCTCTAGTTAACTTTGATTCAATTACTTTTTATTAATTAAGTAAAATTTCTAATTTTTAATTATCAATTATTTTTAATATTTATCATGTAAGTGCAGCATTTGCCTTTCTCAAAAGGAATAATATTCTTATGCATACTGATACGTATCATCTAAAACATAGCTCATTTTCATGCAAATATAATTGATTCTGACAAAGGAAGTCGTGGAATTGAAACTTCAGAAGTTCAGGCTAAGGTGTAATGCATTACAGCCCTAATAATATTCCCTTGCATTTAAATACATTTTTATCTATTTGTTAATTGATTAATTTATTTTTTCTTTTTTAATAAGTGAGTGGGATCTCCTCTTTCTGTATTTCCCTTTACTTCCTCTTACCTCTTCTTAATGAACACCATAATATTCTTTGGAAGCTTGAATTTCAAGTCAGTGGCCCCTGTGGTGGGCTTGTTCCACATGAATAGGTTCCATCTTCTGGATAATAATCACGTACAAACATTTCTTTCTAATTTCCGAAATTAGTCAAGTAAACACGAAAAGAACATTAAATGCGACCCGAAAACCTTTTAATCTAAACCCTGCCACAGCCAACTCGGCAGAAATTCAGAGACCACCGCAAATTGAGAGAGAACACAGTCGGTACACACCTTCCCTTTAATGTGACAGCGTTGATACTTTTAATTGTGGTCATTATGCTAATGGAATTGCTCAGAGTTATGGCCTCGTTCATAAAGAGGGATTATGGGGTCCGTGTTAAAAGCTTCGACTGAACGGGAATAACAAAGGAATGCTCTTTTCGCCGTAGGGTCGATGTTTGGGAATCTGGTTTCGTCTGTAATGCTTCTCTTGTGTAATTCTTAATTACGTTTTTCCTGGAAATAGAAATAACTCTTAGGATAAATATTCCTGACCATCATATTAACTACTTATTTATTTATTTGTTTATTTATTTATTTATTTATTTATTTTTTTATTTTTGATTTATTTATCTATCTTTCTATTTATTTATTCTCACTTTTTGTAAAGCTGAACCCTTTCTAATAAGTATAATTCTTATCTATGTTTTTCCCAGGTACCAGGAATTGCCCTTGCGATAAACATTCCTGACCAAACATTATTATATTTTTTTAATTTATTTATGTATCTATCTATTTATCTATCTATTTATCTATTCATTCATTCATTCTGTCCTTTCGTAAAACTGAACCCTTTCTGACAAGTGTAATTCTTACCCACGTTCTCTAAATCATTCTACTTTTCCATACATCTCAAACCACGTCACATTTCTTCCCCTCTTCCTCCCTTATTCCATCTTTATCAGTTTTCCCCATACTCCCATCTAATTTTTCCACAATCCCCTTCTTCTCTCTCTCTCTCTCTCTCTCTCTCTCTCTCTCTCTCTCTCTCTCTCTCTCTCTCATCCGTCAAAAGCCCCCCACTCCCTGTTACACCAACGGCAAATCGTCATCTGCTTCAGAATACACGAGAACATCACAACAGCAGCCGTTAGAGGGGAGATACCCCCTTCCCCCTTCTTCCCTGGGGGATTGTATGTATCTACAGAGACAGATAGGAAGGGGGAGGGGGAGGGCGAGGGGGAGAAAGGGGAAAGATTAGTCAAGGAATAGACGCACGAGATGATAAGTTTCGATTTTTGTAATTTTTTTTTTTTTTTTTTGTTTTTGTGAAGGGAAACTATTGTGTCGGCTTTGTCTGTCCGTCCGCGCTTTATTCCGTCCGCACTTTTTTCTGTCCGCCCTCAGATCTTAAAAACTACTGAGGCTAGAGGGCTGCAAATAGGTATGTTGATCATCCGCCCCCCAATCATCAAACATACCAAATTGCAGCCCTCTAGTCCCAATAGTTTTTATTTTAATTAAGGTTAAAGTTAGATATATATATATATATATATATATATATATATATATATATATATATATATATATATATATATATATATATATATATATATATACCTTGATATAATATCCCATATGATCTGCTGTAAATATCATAGCATCTACTAGTGATTAAATATTTTTGATGGAAAGATTATTTTCCCCTTTAGATAATCTGCTTAAAGCATCATAATCCCACATTAAGGTTGTAGCATTATTTCTTTTAAATTTATAATGACCTGCTTCGACCTCATCCGTTAAGACCACCATAAACCAATAATTGATTACAGTGAATTCCCAACTCCCTTTCATCACAATTCTGTGTTAAAGATGAACTCTCGTTTGAATTACAGGGCGTTCTGCGTTCCAGTAACATTTAAATGGGAGCGTTTTATTGAAACGTTCAAACAAACGAACATCTATTTGCATAAATTCGTCCCCGCGTTTTTCTGGGTGCCCTGTATTTTGCCGAAGGGATTTTCAGTAAATGATATTCGCTGGTCGCTCTGTGATGTAGCTGTAGATATAAATAGATTCATGTGTGTATGTATGTATATGTATGTATGTATGTATGTATATATATATATATATATATATATATATATATATATATATATATATATATATATATATATATATATATATATATATATATATATATCTAGTAAAAGGAGCCCATTAAAACGCCAAAAGGTAGAAAGTTAATGCTATATATTTCGGAGACATCTGTCTCCCTCAACAGGCAGGTAATGAATGAAATAAGAGTAACTCTTATTCCATTCATTACCTGTCTGTCGAGGGAGAAATTTGTATCCGAAATATATCATATTAACTTTCTACATTTTAACGTTTTTTATCAGATGGAATTCATTTTATCAGAGATTTCATATATATCTGCCTATATATATATATATATTTCATATATATATATATATATATATATATATATATATATATATATATATATATATATATATATATATATATATATATATATATATATAATTTCGTAAATGGAGTTCTATAATTATTTACTCAAACCATCTGAAAATTAGTATAAAAAAAAGCAATATTTCCGATAGTGTATTGTTAAGAAAAAGATCAATTGTTGAATCATAACATAAAGTAGTTCTCAAAAGGAAAATACATACAATTAATTTTAGTGACTGTATAGATAATTTGTACTTTTTTAAATGTTTTATATATATGTTGTTTTCTCATACAACTTGTACACGAGACCATACAATATTATACAATAACAAGCCAGTATCCCCCACAAAAAGGACAATTTTAGTAACAGAGCAGATCTCACTCCACCCCTTAAAAGCCTAAATAGAATCACCTCCCCTTATTCCCAGACGGGAGTCATCACCCTTCCTTTCACCCCCAGCCATCACCCCACCCTCACCCCACTCCCATACAGAACCAAAAGGCCTATTCAGTGGGGTGGGGTGGCAGGCGGACGGGCGTATAACCCCGCCCACCCAAATTGGGTTTTATTATTGTAACGAACACATGTTTTTCGGAAGGCGAACACGGCCATCACATTTATAGAGACCAGAGGGTCATTGATGTAAGTTTTTGGGTGTTTCAGATTGATGGTATTATGTGAGTGTCCCCCCCGAGGCTAATCGATTAAGATATTGGGTAAAAGCATTATTTATTCATTCCTTTATTTATTTATTTATGACTATAAAGTAATGATAATTTTACGAGCAATGTTCAAGGAATCTGTTGATAAATATATCATAATTTTTTTTTTATTGGTGATAGATGAATTCCTGCTGAGTGCTCTAAACAGTAATAAAAAGAAAGTGTACTTATAACTGCTCTTTCTCTCTCTCTCTCTCTCTCTCTCTCTCTCTCTCTCTCTCTCTCTCTCTCTCTCTCTCATTTTAGATTCCTTTATTCCATTTCATATTTTTGTTATCGTTCTCTCTCTCTCTCTCTCTCTCTCTCTCTCTCTCTCTCTCTCTCTCTCTCTCTCTCTCATTTTGGATTTTTGTTATGTTTTGTTCTTTTCATGATATCTAACCATCTTTTCTTACTAAATTCCCTAAATTCCCCTCTCTCTCTCTCTCTCTCTCTCTCTCTCTCTCTCTCTCTCTCTCTCTCTCTCTCTCTCTCTCTCTCTCTCTCCTAATTTACGCTGAAATCTCTGAGTTACTGGAAAACTTAGGCAATGATAAGTTACTATACAATTTGTGTTTCCTCAAAGACTTAGAAATACATTAACTGTATACATGGGTGTAAGACCATTAATTACTGTTACAAATAGTATACACTTGCGATACAGCAATACAACCTTTGTCACATATGGGTGGGATGCTGTCCCCATCACACTACACAAACACACACACACACACACACACACACACACAAACACCCTTTTGTTTCCCCACAAGGGAATATAACCGTTACCTCCCCAAGAAGGGAGGAACGAAAGCTTATTGAGGGAGGGGATTGTAGAGGATGAGAGGAGGGAATATGTCTTCCATTATTCACTTAACCCTTCTTGAAAGCTTCCATATCAGATGCTATATCTGCTATTCGTGCCCAGAATTTTCGATGGAAAAAGTTCACGACAAGTAACGCTTGGATACCTGAGAGAGAGAGAGAGAGAGAGAGAGAGAGAGAGAGAGAAGAGAGATATTGCAGAACCTAAGCTCTGAGATTTAGTTAGAAGCTAATGGAAAAATTATGAAATGGAATAAAGGAATAGAGAGAGAGAGAGAAGAGAGAGAGAGAGAGAGAGAGAGAGAGAATTAAAATAGTTTTCATATTGCAGAACCTAAGATCACAGAGATTTAGTTAGAAGCTAATGGAAAAATTATGAAATGGAATAAAGGAGAGAGAGAGAGAGAGAGAGAGAGAGAGAGAGAGAGAGAGAATTAAAATAGTCTTCATATTACAGAACCTAAGATCACAAAGAGATTTAGATAGAAGCTGATGGAAAAATTGTGAAATGGAATAAAGGACGAGAGAAAGAGAGAGAGCTAAAATTGTTTGTATGTTATAGAATCTAAGATCAGAGAGAGAGAGAGAAAGAAGAGATTTATTTAGAATCTGATGAAAAAATTATGAAATGGAATAATGCATTTTAAAATCGTAGAGAGAGAGAAAGAGAGACAGACAGACAGACAAAGGAGCCAGAGAGAGAGAGAGAGAGAGAGAGAGAGAGAGAAGAGAGAGAGAGAGATTTGGGATCGAATGAACAGTTTCATAGTTGATCGAATGTTCCGCTAACTTAGCCCCTTTCTGTGGTAGTATCCCATTTTTAGAGAGAGAGAGAGAGAGAGAGAGAGAGAGATAGGTTGGGATCGAATAGGTAGCGTCATCGTTCATCGAATATTCAGCTAGCTTAGCCCTATACTGCAGAAGCCTCCTGATTTGAGAGAGAGAGAGAGAGAGAGAGAGAGAGAGAGAGAGAGAGAGAGAGAGAGAGAATAACCCAAGAAGCAAAAAAAAAAAGAGATTAAAGATAGTCTGAAATTCCGTCTGGTGTGAATCACGATCTTTTTATGATTTTGTTTATCACAAAGACATCCGCATAGCGGGTTAGTGCCGTCAGTGCACCTCGTGCGGAGAACTGTAGGCATTACTTAAAGTTCTTTGCAGCGTCCCTTCCTGAGGCGCCTAGCTGCAACCTCTTTCGCTCCTTTTACTGCACCTCCTTTCATATTCTTTTCCTTCCATCTTACTTTCCACCCTCTCCTAACAATTGATTCATTGTGCAACTGCGAGGTTTTTCTCCTGTTACACCTTTTAAACCTTTTACTGTCAATTTCTGTTTCAGCGCTGAATGACCTCACTGGTCTCAGTGCTTGGCCTTTTGGTTTTTATATATATATATATATATATATATATATATATATATATATATATATATATATATATATATATATATATATATTTATATATATATATATATATATATATATATATATATATATATATATATATATATATATATATATATATATATATATATATATATATATATTTATATTTAATCAAGAAAATGCCTAAAACTGACAATTAGTCGACTATTCTACGACATGAATCTTATTTTACCTCAGAATTTTCATGAGAATTTTACTATCAAAACAATTTATTTTACTAAGAATGAAATGTTTTGGATGATCCTAAATAGTTTTTGCGTTGGATGAATGAAGGTTTGATCGTGTGAATATTGTTTGTAATTATTTTTTTTTATCGAATGCTCAACGTTTCTCACGGAATTTAGAATCCTTTGTCCCTTTTCATACTGTAAATTATCAGCTTCCATGAAAAATCGGTCTCTCTCTCTCTCTCTCTCTCTCTGAATTATGATTCCTTTATTCCTTTTCATCAATTTTCCATCAGCTTCTATCAAAATCTCTCTCTCTCTCTCTCTCTCTCTCTCTCTCTCTCTCTCTCTCTCTCTCTCTCTCTCTCTCTCTCTCTCTCTCTCAACATTCTTTTATTACGTTTCTTCATTGTTGCACCAGCTTCTAACTAAATCTCTCTCTCTCTCTCTCTCTCTCTCTCTCTCTCTCTCTCTCTCTCTCTCTCTCTCTCTCTCTCTCTCTCTCTCAGTTAAGATTATTTTATTTCATTTCTTCATTGTTGCACCAGCTTCTAACTAAATCTCTCTCTCTCTCTCTCTCTCTCTCTCTCTCTCTCTCTCTCTCTCTCTCTCTCTCTCTCTCTCTCTCTCTCTCTCAGTTAAGATTCTTTTATTACATTTCTTCATTGTTGCAACACCTCCTAAATAAAACTCTCTCTCTCTCTCTCTCTCTCTCTCTCTCTCTCTCTCTCTCTCTCTCTCTCTCTCTCTCTCTCTCTCTCAGTTAAGATTATTTTATTTCATTTCTTCATTGTTGCACCAGCTTCTAACTAAATCTCTCTCTCTCTCTCTCTCTCTCTCTCTCTCTCTCTCTCTCTCTCTCTCTCTCTCTCTCTCTCTCAAAGATTCTTTTATTACATTTCTTCATTGTTGCAACACCTCCTAAATAAAACTCTCTCTCTCTCTCTCTCTCTCTCTCTCTCTCTCTCTCTCTCTCTCTCTCTCTCTCTCTCTCAGTTAAGATTCTTTTTACATTTCTTCATTGTTGCACCAGCTTCTAACTAAATCTCTCTCTCTCTCTCTCTCTCTCTCTCTCTCTCTCTCTCTCTCAGTTAAGATTCTTTAATTACATTTCTTCAATGTTGCATCACCTCCTAAAAAAACTTTCTCTCTCTCTCTCTCTCTCTCTCTCTCTGTGAATTATGATTCCTTTATTCCTTTTCATCAATTTTCCATCAGCTTCTAACTAAATGTATCTCTCTCTCTCTCTTTTTTCCATCTCTCTCTCTCTCTCTCTCTCTCTCTCTCTCTCTCTCTCTCTCTCTCTCTCTCTCTCTCTCTCTCAGTTAAGATTCTTTTATTCCATTTCTTCATTGTTGCATCACCTCCTACAAAAAACTTTCTCTCTCTCTGTCTCTCTCTGTGAATTATGATTCCTTTATTCCTTTTCAATAATTTTCCATCAGCTTCTAACTAAATGTATCTCTCTCTCTCTCTCTCTCTCTCTCTCTCTCTCTCTCTCTCTCTCTCTCTCTCTCTCTCTCTCTCTCTCTGACAAATGGACGGAACTTCACAGAAGTATGGCAACTGGGACAGAGAAAAAAGCAGACCACTTTCAGAGTATAAAAGCTACACCAAGCTTTTCCCCAAAAAGTAATATTACAATCTATTTGCCAGACAGTTTCTGCGTTCACTAATGCATCAGGTCCTGTGGCCTGGCTTCTTGCCAAGGGATCGGTCTGTAAGCCATGTTATTGGGTTTGGCAGTTTGTCAGTTCTGATGTTCATTTGTCAGAAACCTTCTGTTTTTTTTAGTTTGTTGGGGTTTTGTCAATTGTTATATTCATTTGTCATAAATCTCCTGTTCTGTTTGTTGAAATTCTCCTGAGGTTTTTTGACAGTTCTTTCGTTCATGTGTCAGAAATGTTCCGTTTGTTTATTTTACCGGGGTTTTGTCAGATTTTGCTTCGTTTGTCGTGTCTTTTGTTTGTTAATATTTTGTCGGAATTTTGTCAGTTCTTTAGTTCGTCTGTCATAAGTCTTTTGTTTGTTGGTATTTTGATGGTAATTTGTCAGTCTTTTGTTCATCTGTTATAAAACTTTTCTCTCTCTCTCTCTCTCTCTCTCTCTCTCTCTCTCTCTCTCTCTCTCTCTCACACACACACACACACACACACACTCACACACACACACTCTCTCTCTCTCTCTCTCTCTCTCTCTCTCTCTCTCTCTGTCTCTCTCTCTCTCTCTCTCTCTCTCTCTCTCTCTCTCTCTCCCCACACAAGCAAATCACAAATACACACACTCATTCCCTCAAGAGAAGATCCATTTTCTTCTTTGTACTCCGGACTCTCTTGACTTTGACATTTGCTGTTTGTTGTTCATTAAAATTCGTCTCTGCCAGTCTACTGTATTGATCAGCTGAGTTAACTTTGAATATTTGCTAAGGGTACGCGAAAGCAGTAATGAGATGCATGAGGTTATTTGGCAGTTTTTGGAGTTTTACGTTTTATTTATTATTATTTATTTTTTTTGTCTATCACAGTCATTCTATTCGGTTGGGTGGTTTTTATATTATTATTATTATTATTATTATTATTATTATTATTATTATTATTATTATTAGGCAGCATCAGTGCCATTCTTTTCAACAGAGCATGCTTAAAAGAGGGTCTACTCCTTGATATATTATTATTATTATTATTATTATTATTATTATTATTATTATTATTATTATTATTATTATTATTATTATTATTATTCTCAGTTCTAAAGGGCCTTTATTCCTCACACCTTTCGACTGTGGAACAGCCTCCCTGAGGCTGGCGTGTAATTGAAACCTTCAGACTTCAAGGGAAAATGCAATGCATTACTACCCTAATACAATTCTCCTTATATTTGAATAATTTACTAACCTTTTCGTCTATTATTTAGTTAATTTATTTTTTTCTCTTTTCTGACAAATGCTCTCCTCTTTCCGTATCTCCTATCACCTTCTGTTGCTTCTTTCAAATGAAGAAAATGTCCTTTGGAATCTTGAATTTCAAGTAATAGCTGTGGGCTTGTTCCGTATGAACAGGGTTCATCTTGTGAATGGTAATAAAAAAAATCATATGGACCAAGCCCACCAAAGGGGGCATTGACTTGAAATTCAAGCTTCCAAAGAACATAGTCTTCATTTGAAAGTGACAGAAGATAAATGGAAATACGGAAAGAAGAGATCAGTTACTAGAAAATGATTGAAATACAAGGTGAATCGTTCTAGGGTAGCATTGTGTTGCATCTTCGCTTGAACTTTTGGGATTCTGAAAGATGTGATTATTTTTATATATCAATTTAATGCGAAAGTAAAAACACGGAAGGTAAAATTGCAAAATAATGACGAGATGCATTCATTTTACATTTTAATGAAATGCAAGAGTCAAGTCGAAAGTCAAAATGACGAAGTAATTACAGGACGAAACATTATTTTTGAGAAAAACAGTAGAATCGTCGAAAGTCCAAAATACAAAATAATTACAGGACGAAACATTATTTTTGAGAAGAAACAGTAGATTCCAATTGACGAGTCAAAATAATACTGCTTGCGAAAGCAACTGAAAGTCACGGGGAGAGAAAATGAGGAATTTTCAAGCCTCGAAACAAATTAGATACCTTTCTCTCTCTCTCTCTCTCTCTCTCTCTCTCTCTCTCTCTCTCTCTCTCTCTCTGTCCCGGTACTTTTGACGGTGCTTGAGCGATCAGAAGAAAAAATAAAAAATAAAATAAAACAACGTCAAGCGGAGAAACGTCTTGTGTCTTTAATCAAAAGTTGATGCAGCTTGCATGCAATGTTGAAAATTTAATCAGAACTTGCGAGCGTTTTGTGTTTGTTTACTTAGAACGACAGGGAAGGCTTTGACAGTGAAATGGTTTTCAATTGTTGTTATATTTCGGTGCGAAATTTCAGGATATGAGTCTGTGCTTTGGGGCGGCGTTGCTAGACCTTGCTTGTGCTTTCTTGAATCCGACTGCCGTTCATTGTAGTTTAGTGGCTGTAATGGTTACTGAAGTACAATGAGTAAGTATGTATATATATATATATATATATATATATATATATATATATATATATATATATTCATTTATATATATAATATATATATATACATATATATATATATATATATATATATATATAACATAAATAAATGTGTATGTGTGTGCGCTCACGCGCGCGTTCAGACTCTCCACACGAGAACACTAACACAAAGTTGGCCCCGACGCTCCAAAAATAACAGAACTTTCGGGAATATTGACACAAGATTATAAGCGTCGAAGCGAGTCAACAAAACAAAGGCGCAGAGGTTATCAGAGCGAGAAGAAAGGAGAGAGAAGAAGAAGTCTTCTCACAATGAGAAGAAGAAGAAGAAGAAGATTACAAAGATCTCCCCTGGAACAATTATGTAAATAGACACAACCTACTTCTGACATCAGCATTACACCACGGTCCATCTGCTACTGCAACCGCGTTGCTCTGTGTGTTTGCTTGCAGTTGGAAGCAAAGGTGCTTTTGTGTCTGCGGAATGGGTAGATTGTAGATTATTATTATTATTATTATTATTATTATTATTATTATTGATAACTCATTATTGATAACTGTTTATATACATAATTATGGTGACTATGGTGACGCGGGTTCGTTTCCCGCGACCGGGCATCACAGCCACTTCAGTTTCTTGCGCTTGGATCTTACGGCTTTGTAGTGACAAGCATATCCAAAAAAAAGCGCGAAGAATTCGTGAAGTTAAGAGGGCATTGTGGCTATTACAATTACATATGTATCTGGTAACAATGACCAGTAGATTCTACATATAGGCTATATATATTCATATATATATATATATATATATATATATATATATATATATATATATATATATATATATATATATATATATATATATATATATATATATATATATATATATATATATATATATATATATATATATATATATATATATATATATATATATATATATAGGCTCATTAAACTCCACCACTGAAATCATCAATATATTCTTGTTTTCAAAGAAAATACTTACGAAAAATATTACAATTTCAGCAAGACTAAACTGCTTCAGCAACAATGACACCTTACCTCTACACCCCATAACTAAACACACACACACATACACAGGTCCATTACCCATACCCAGACCAGTATCAGAATCTAATCAAGGATAATTACTTAATTACTTCCAGCTATCAAATCACGGCGTAACACAAGTGCACACGCATTATATCAAAGTGTCTAAAATATTCATTTGCTCTGATCATGCAAGCACTGCTTTCCAACATCAATATTCTTTATAGACAAGAGACGCGATATTACAGTGAAGTGCTAGTTTCTGCATACACAAAGCATTGTGCTAATAGAATTAATCAATGAATAATTCTGGTCTTCATATTGCAAGCTTGGTTTGGAAAAGGCTGTATAATTAGATATATCTAACTTAAAAACTCATTGAAGAATTAGGTCGAAATTCATATTTATTCCCACTAATAAACAAAAGTAGTTCAAATCGAACAGTTGCAAAAATGAACTTTTTAGTTTTCTGTAAAAAAACTATTGGGATGGCTTTCTGTCCGCCCTCAGATCTTGAAAACCACTGAGGCTAGAGGGCTGCAAATTGCTATGTTGAACAATTGCAAACAATTAACTTTTTAGTTTTCTGTTAAAGAAAACTATTGAGATGGCTTTCTCTCCGCTCTCAGATCTTGAAAACTACTGAGGCTAGAGGGCTGCAAATTGGTATGTTGATCATCCACCCTCCAATCATCAACCGTACCAAATTGCAGCCCTCTAGCCTCAGCAGTTTTTATTTTATGTAAATTTAAATTTAGCCATGATCGTGCGTCTGGCACCGCTATAGATGCCAACAACACAGGCCACCACCGGGGCGTGGCTGAAAGTTTCATGGGCTGCGGCTGAGAGGTTCATGGGCCGTGACTGAGAGTTTCATACAGGATTATACGCTGTACAGAAAACTCGACTGAGCCGAAGAAACTTCGGCGCATTTATTACTTGTTTATTTTTTACTACACTTCTTAAATTGCATGTGAGAATTTTCTTTCAACGAAGAATATGCGTATATTTGTATGTTTCTATTTCACAATCACACACAAACAGTAATTCAAGGCGATTCTAATATAAACTTACGAAAATGTTCGCTAAAACATTTATGTCTGCTCCAGTAAAGCTTTATATGACCAACAAGATATTTCTCCCATTTAAAAATATTTTGGTCGCAGCTGAAAACGAAAGAGTCTCTCGTCAAAGATTAAATTGAACAATAGGCCCGAATGCCACTTTGAAGAAATAATCCTTCGCACTTATATCGTTTCAAGTGTCAAGTGTTGTTTCAACATGTAAGGCAAATTGACAGAATTTAGGAATATTGCCAGGGAGGAGGATAGAAAATCTAAAACGAAAGGAAATGTTCAGAGGTAAATGAATAACGAGAGAGAGAGAGAGAGAGAGAGAGAGAGAGAGAGAGAGAGAGAGAGAGAGAGAGAGAGAGAGAGAGAGTAAAAGGTTTATCGTTATTGATAACGCAATTGACAAGCAGGGAAACTAATGCTTTCTAATATTTGAGAAATGGCCGCAGAAACTGTTGATAAAGTTTCTGACCTAAGTGAACAATATTGTGAGAGATTTCTCGTAATAGAAAATAATCTTTTGACTGGATCGTTTGGTGAAAATGGAAAAATTAGGAAAATAAAAAAAATTACTGTTTTTTTATAATTGTAAAAAAAAAAATTTTTTGCTGAAAATATAAAGAGGTTTAATGCAAATATATATATATATACATACATATATGTATATTATATATATACTTATATATGTATATATATATTAATATATATATTTATATATATATATATATATATATATATATATATATATATAAATATAAACATATATATGTATATATTTATATATATATATATATATATATATATATATATATATATATATATATATATATATATATATATATATATATATATATATATATATATATATTACAGATATATATATACATATATATATAATTTCTATAATTACTTCAAGAACCAAATTCCCTAACCACCGAATATTTACCCTTACCTACCAAATTACGTCTCCAAAACCTAACATACCATCTTTACCCCAAACTACCACACTTACTACTACCTACGTAGCTACCTCCAGCTAAGCTACGACCCAGATAAACCATCGTTACGACCTCATTATCATGAGGCCGCCAGAAACCGCTTTTGTGAGTCAGGTACGACAATAATAATTCGGGGCCGGATTTCCGCCCGAGTGTGAATCCGTACTCGCGGCCTTTGTCGTGCCCTGAGGTATTAAGACGGTTCTCTGATATATAGATTCATTTTGGTCTTAATATGTTTTGGGATTTGTTGGGGTGGGGTGGGGGTTGGGGGGGAGTTTGAGTTGTGGTAGTGTAGATTATCTGGGTGGTAAAGCGATAAGTTGGTTTGCTTTGGTATTGATAATTTTATGTTATGGATATTAAGATTCATATTATTATTATTTTTTGTCAGGTTGTAATAAGTTATAGTAACTTTCATCCGTTATTTACTAGTTCTTTATCCACTAAATCAGGAATTAATTGTCATTAAATTGAACACTTATGGATTGAAATATATCTTAAATCCGAGATATTAATAAAAAAAAAATATATGATTAAGCAACACATTGAATAATCAACATAGGTTCGTTTTGAGACAGTAATTGTTAAGAAAATAGCAGACGATTTTCTCCTGATATCTATGTGTTCTTGTATACATACATACATACATACATGTATGTGTATATATATATATATATATTTATATATATATATATATATATATATATATATATATATATATATATATATATATATATATATATATATATATATATATATATATATATATATATATATATATATATATATATATATATATATATATATATATATATATTTACATATATATATATTATGTAGTTAGAATGTTTAAGATATTTTTATAGAGAGAGGTTTACACTTTAACCAGCAATATATAAATATAAATATAAATTGTTTACTTGGACAAAACATTCAAACACTCAGCTATCAGTTTTCTCAATTCCACGTGGTAGCATTCCATAATACTCTAAAGAATAGAGCAATAATAAAAGCTATTTTCATGAGAGAGAGAGAGAGAGAGAGAGAGAGAGAGAGAGAGAGAGAGAGAGAGGAGAGAGAGAGAGAGGAAAACACTCAATCAGTTAAGAAGTACAAACATTCCCCAGGAGATTAGGAACTCATTTTCTTCTTAGAAATAAGGAGAGAGAGAGAGAGAGAGAGAGAGAGAGAGAGAGAGAGAGAGAGAGAGAGAGAGAGAGACTCAGTCAAATGAAGAAATTTTATCCGGCCATCAAGATCTCTAAAAAACAAAGCCCAGGTATGGACAAACCTCCCGAGGGCCCAGTTTGACAGCTCTCTTGAAAGACCTACTATAAATATGTTGAGCAAATCTCAGCCTTCCCCCGAAGGTCTCCCGCGAAGGTCCTCCTCCTTCGTGGCGGTTTAAGCGAAGGAAATTGGCAATGCTTTCCCACGAAACATCTGCTCAGATGGGTTGCAGCTGGTTGAAGTACCAGCTGGGAATCTCTTACTGGGCTCTTCAGGTTCAGGGTCTATGATGTGTTTGTATTTTCCTAAAACAAAAAAAAAAAAAAAAAAAAAAAAAAAAAAAAAAAACAAAAAAAAAAAAAAATAGAGAAAAAACTTGGAATATTCTTACGGGTTTTCGTTTCAGAATTCTTTCCTTGTTTATGTTTTTCTGGAAAGGTTATTTTTCTTGAGAGAGAGAAATGTTTTGGGGTATGTGAAAGATGAATTTTTAGATGAAGGAGTAGAGACATGCATGTTGTTTATGTTGGAAACTTTATTTACATTCGTGTAGAATGTTCTAGAGGAGAGATGGAAGTCATATATATATATATATATATATATATATATATATATATATATATATATATATATATATATATATATATATATATATATGTATTTAAATATATATACATATAATATATAAAAATATTTGTATGTATGAATATATATATATATTTAAATATATATACATATACATATAATATATATATACAAAGGAGAAGCTTCTTTTCATATTGCCATCATTACATTTTTTCAATTCTAAAAAGGGTATCTTTCATAACGATAAAAAAATTACTTTTTTATTTGGCTATATTCGTCATTTTTACCACACGACAGAATCAAAATATCTCTTTTGTTGAGAGAAATTCCTCACAACATACAGTAGTTCAGTCCACTGCGAAATTATATCAACAGTTTCTGTGACCATTTGTCAAATATTAGAAAGCATCAGCCTCCCCGTTTGTCAATTGTGATATCAACAGCGTTAAACCTTTTATCCCCTCTCTCTCTCTCTCTCTCTCTCTCTCTCTCTCTCTCTCTCTCTCTCTCTCTCTCTCTCTCTCTCTTTATTCACTTACCTCTGAACGTTTCCTTTCATTTTAGATTTTCTGTCCTCCCCCCTGACAATATTCGTCAATTTTGTAATTTTGTATAAATGTTGAAACAACACTTGACACTTGAAACGAGATAAGTGCGAAGGATTATTTCTTCAAAGTGGCATTCGGGCCTATTGCTCCATTTAATCTGTGACGAGAGGCTCTTTCGTTTACAGCTGCGACTAAAATATTTTTAACTGGGAGAAATATCTCGTCGGTCATATAATCCTATACTGGAGCTGACACATAAATGACATAAATGCATTAGAGAACAAGTTTGCACGTTTATATTAACCTCGCCTTGAATTACTGTTTGTGTATGATTGTGAAATAGAAACATACAAATATACGCATATATTCTTCGTTTAATGAAAATTCCCAGGGACACTATGTAAGAATGCAGTAATCAACGAATATGCCTTTTTTTTTTTTTTTTTTTTTTTGCAACTTTTCGATTTGAATTAATTTCGTTTACTCGTGTAAAAAAAGCATAAGTTTCAATATATCCTTCTCCGTATTTGTAAATTCAATATATCTTTGTATAGCCGATTAGGGGACAGGAATATGAGAAATTGGTCTTGTGTTCAACCTTTTCCCAATCAAGCCTGGAATATGAAGGCCAGAGTTATTGATTGATTAATTCTATTAGCACAACGCTTTATGTATGCAGAGCTTCACTGTCAGCGAGGAAACGGTCTTCATTGCAATATGATTAATATCGCGCCTCTTGTCTATAAAGAATATTAATATTGGAAAGCAGTGCTTGCATGATCAGAGCAAATGAATATTGAAGGTACACTTTGATGTAATGCGTGTGTACTTGTGTTATGCTGGGGTTTAATGGCTGGGAGTAATAAACTAATTACACCATACGAGTGATTAGATTGTGGTACTGATCTGGGTACGAGTAATGGAAATGTGTGTGTTTGTGTATGTATGTATGTATGTATGTGTGTGTATGTGTATTCTTTGGGTTGCGGAGGTAGGGTGCTCTTAGCGTATTAGCTGTGTCCTCTTGGTGAAATTTTTGTGATTTCATTTTTGATAAGATGGAATTTAATCTCAAAGCAAGATAATATTGATCATTTTAATTGTGGAGTTTAATGAACCAGTATTCATTGTATGTGTGTGTGTGTATGTGTGTGAGTGTTTTCTTATGGGGTGTAGAGGTAGGGTGTTATTGGCATGTATGGTGTGTAGTCTTGAGGAAATTTTTATAATCTTATTATTGATAACCTAGCATTTAATCTCAAAACAATAGTATATTGATAATTTTACCTGTGGAATTTAACTGTTTATATATAACTGTATTTTAATCTGAAAAGCTCATTGTACAGTTTTAATTCCAAAAATAAATATGATGAAAATATTATATAGCATGGCTTCAAGTGTTTTTTGATTCTAAAGATTTATATGGCCACTTTAATGTACTTTTGTTGGACAACATTCAAGAGCTTGTAATTTTAATAACTGTATTGTGTTGTGGTCCATAACCTTCTGTCTATTTATCTATCTACATTGCTTGCAAATCAGAAAGAGAGAGAGAGAGAAATTTTATTTCCTCTCTCCCACCCTCTGCCTTTATTCTCAACTACTGTCGCATCCTAACCCATTTGTAGTAATGCCATTACTTGTAAACAAGCAATATATAATAATTCAATCGACTTTCTCCCTAATCGAATAATATAGATTAGACGGAGCCATCGAAGGCAGCCACAAAAGTTTGGGTATTAATATGCAAACCGAATATTCTCTCTCTCTCTCTCTCTCTCTCTCTCTCTCTCTCTCTCTCTCTCTCTCTCTCTCTCTCTCTCTCGTTCGTGACGCACAAACTCTCCACCACACGATACACTTTGCAGATTAGTTTAACAAACACTCCACACACACACACACACACACACACCCACAAACATGGAGTATACAGTTCTCCGGAGAAGTCTCTCTCTCTCTCTCTCTCTCTCTCTCTCTCTCTCTCTCTCTCTCTCTCTCTCTCTCGTGATGCACAAATCGATACACTTTGCAAATTAGTAAACAAACTCTGCACATACACATACACGCACACACAAAAACACACATACACACAAACAGTGTACATTGCTCCGGTGGAAAACGCATCAGCTAACATTCATACACTAGATTGAATTATCCATTTTCCCCGAAGCTTCTGGGGTTTTGTGCAAAATTGGACATCATATTTCCGCCATTGAGATGCTGCAACGTTTTGCGCTCTCAAGTGGGGACATTATTTGAGATATAATTTTTCTGTGCATGACTGTTTTGACTGGCGATTTTGAAGCGTTGGACTGTGGACTTTAAAACTACATAAAGTCTTGATTTCTACAGTTTTACATTAATATTTTATTTTGTCAATAAACGCTTAATCAGGATTAACTGTTATGGCTGAGTTTTTTTTTTTCAGTTTTATCAGCATAACATTTAATCTTAAAAAGATTTTCTTCTTAAAATTATATACAGATATTATATTCTGCGAATAAAAACATAATGAGGATTAATTGTTATGGCTGAATTTTTCAGAATGGCATCATTGAATGCAATCTTAAAAAGACGTGTTTTCTAAAGTTTTATTTAAATATTTAATTTAATGAATAAAAACATAATCATCAGTAGCTGTTAAGTCTGAATTTTTCATAACATGAACAGTGAATTTAATCTTAAAAGCCTCAGAATATTGAAAGGAATTTTCTCCTGCAACAGAAATTATCTACTTAAAATTATTTATATTCTTCAATAGCGTTTTAAATAGTATTTATATATTCAGTCTGTCAAAATGGACTCTAATGCCATTTGCCTAAATAACCAACTTTATATAATGAATATATAAAATCGTATAATCTATAAGAAACAAATAAGAAATGCGCCGAAGTTTCTTCGGCGCAATCGAGTTTTCTGTACAGCCGCTACAGCGTATTTTCAAGGCCAACGAAAATATATCTATCTTTAGGTGGTCTCGGTGTTATGCTGTATGAGCCGCGGCCCATGAAACTTTAACCACGGCCCGGTGGTGGCCTGGCCTACAGTATATCGTTCCCAGAAGCATGATTATGGCTAGATTTAACCTTAAATAGAATGAAAACTACTGAGGCTAGAGGGTTGTAATTTGGTACGTTTGGTGATTGGAGGGTGGATGATCAACATACCAATTTGCAGCCCTCTAGCCTCAGTAGATTTTAAGATCGGAGGGCTGACAGAAAAAGTGCGGACAGAAAAAGTGCGATCAGAAAAAGTGCGGACAGAATACAGTGCGGACGGACAGACAAAGCCGGCACAATAGTTTTATTTTAC
>NC_089750.1:439207-441707 GCF_040412425.1 Macrobrachium rosenbergii | reverse complement strand
GAAATGTTTCTTTTGTTGACCTCAGGTTAAAGTGTTTTTTTTTTTATCATTCGTTTTTGCAAAAACACAGAACACTTCGTGGATTTGTAAAACACTGTCTCTTCCTCTGCGGCTCAGATTCCCTTTTCTCTCTTACTTTTCACCTCTTTTATGAAGCTTTCAAACAATTTTGTATTCACCTTAGGTTAATGTATATGTACATATTTTTTTAATGAAGTATGAAGGAAAGTTGGTAAATATACAGATATTTTCATTAAGGAATACTGAAATTATATATATATATATATATATATATATATATATATATATATATATATACATATATATATACAGTATATGTAATATATATATGTATATATATATTACATATATAAATATATATATTTACATGTATAAATACATATGTATATAAATATACAGTATATATATATATATATATATATATATATATATATATATATATATATATATATATATATATATATATATTATAATATATATATATATATATATATATATATATATATATATATATATATACTGTGTATATATATATATATATCTAAAATATATATATGTATATATATATGATTTCATTATGATAAACGAAAATATCTGTATATTCACCAACTCTGCTTCATACTTCATTAAAAAAAAAATATGTACATATACATTATCCTTCACTTCCTACTGGCAAGTTAACACAAAAATTTTTGAAAGCTTCTTAAAATAAATAAAAATTAAGAGAGAAAAATGAATCTCTGTGCCGAGGAGGAAAAATAAGTAAATGTACATTGACTCATATTTGCCATTGGCAATTTATCAGAGAATTTTTCTGAAGATTCGTAAGAGTAAAAATAACAGGAAGAGAGAAAATTGAATCTCAGTGCCCCAGAGAGAAAGACTATTCTTTGAAAATACATGAAGTGTTATCTGATTGAAAAACGAATGAAACAAGTGAAAAATGCACCGAAGTTTCGTCGGCGCAATCGAGTTTTCTGTGCAATGTATCATGCTGTATAAAACTATCAGGTACGACCGGGCCTGCACTCAGTCGCTCCCCAGATGCTGTCAAGTAAAGGTGTGTCGCATGGCGCCTCCGGAAAGCGCTGCCAGACGAACGATCCACGGCTAACCTTAAATAAAGCAAAAACTGCTGAGGCTAGAAGGTTGCAATTTGGTGTGTTTGATGATTGGAGGGGATGATCGACATACCAATTTTCAGCCCTCTAGACTCTGTAGTTTTAAGATCTGAGGGCGGACAGACAAAGCCGCCACAATAGTTTTCTTTCACAGAAAACTAAAAATATCACTTTAACCCGAGTCCCACATAAGAGAATATTCAATGCAAAAGCAAATGAAGAATTACACGGTCATGGAAATATATATAGGGTTTTTTTTATCCTCATTTTAAAACAATATGGAAAATATGACTGGACCTTTCCAGTTAGAAGTGTTAATAAACATATAGTTATTTTTATTGAGTTGATGTACAAATACAGATTTTAAAAAAATATTTTAGTCAGTTTTGAGTATAGGGTAAAGTCTACCATATCTTCCCCATTAGTAGGTAAAAAAAACGATATTTTTGATATATCAAATTATATATATACAGTATATAATATATATATATATATATATATATATATATATATGTATATATATATATTATATATATATATATATATATATATATATATATATATATATATATATATATATATATATATATATATATGTAGACCCTCTAGTATCTCCGTCGAAAGAAAAATGAAACTGAAATTACATTATTGAAAGAGAACTTGAAGAAATCCCTACGCCAAATGTCTTAACACGATGTAACATAAATCTGCGAAACACTGCAAAATAAAACAGGCATTCAACAAGATTGGAAAGCAATAAAACAGAATATCTGTATGGATTTTCTGTTCGTTATCCATGACAATACAGTAGTAGGATTTATTTCAATACACACGTGTTGATTTATTTCGAAGTTACGACTGCTAAACTGTCATAGGTTGAAATACGATGAAGGGGGTATGGGAAATGGAAAACAGCGCTGAAAAAAATATAGCCGCGTTTTCTGCACTGTGAAAAATATAAAGATATTTCAACAGCTTTTCTATTGGCGAAAAGATTGCCTAGAAAAACATTGCAGGATTTTTCTCTAGCATAAAAACTGTTTAATTGGATCGAGTTTATTTTAGTAGAAGGCCTCGACTAAGATAAATATATTGATATGCAGTAAATCATGAGAAACTGATTTTAGTAGGAGTTCTGTTTTTTAGTCGGTATATCAAAATAAATTATTCTCAGACTCTAAGACAGTGGTTCTTAACCAGGGGTGCTCGCCCCCCTAGGGGGTGTGAAGCATATTCTGAAGGGGTGCGAGGATGCCTATGAATAATTAAAGCAAAGTATATTTTTTTATACGCATGTTATTTTTTCTGCAAAAAAATAAAAATAAAATAAAATAAATAATAATAATAATTGAGTGAAG
>NC_089750.1:409207-434207 GCF_040412425.1 Macrobrachium rosenbergii | reverse complement strand
TTGAGAGAGAGAGAGAGAGAGAGAGAGAGAGAGAGAGAGAGAGAGAGAGAGAGAGAGATTGTTGGAAAGAAAGAGAGTATACCAAAACATGTAGAGAGACATTGTTGGAGAACGAGAAAGAGTATACACTTGCCCCCAAAGATGGAAATTGATTAACAGAGAAAAGAGTGAGAGAGAGAGAGAGAGAGAGAGAGAGAGAGAGAGAGAGAGAGAGAGAGAGAGAGAGAGAGAGAGAGCATTTTCACAAAGAGAGTATACCCTTTCACAAAAGATTGCAGATAGAGATTGTTGGAAAGAAAGTATACCTTTTCCCACAAAAGATTGAGAGAGAGAGAGAGAGAGAGAGAGAGAGAGAGAGAGAGAGAGAGAGAGAGAGAGAGAGAGAGAGAGCAATCATATCACAAACATATAGACATTGTTGGAGAAAGAGAAAAAGAGTATACACTTGGAAATTGATTAATAGGGAAACAGTGTGTATGTGTGGAAGTGAAGAGAGAGAGAGAGAGAGAGAGAGAGAGAGAGATGCGGGGGGTCGGGGGGCGAACTTCACAGTATCTATTTTATAACTTGCCCTCTCATGAAGGCAAAGGATTTAATGAGCTATCAAACTTTTAATTACTCTCGTGCCATAATTATTTCTCGTCAGATAATAAGTTCTTTACGGAAATGCTAAAAGGTTCCAAAATACTTCACAGAATTTACTTCATATTTCGTGTATTTGTTATTGGTAACTTTTCAGTCTTATGTAAGCAAAAAATATCTTATGTCCATAGACGACAATTATCGTTACAAGAACATTGTTGAATAATGATATTGCAGTACTTCTAATACCATAATTATAATAAAAATAGTTACCATCGACAATACTTCCTCCAGTGCCACCATTATCGTAAGAATAATTACCATCTCGTCTTGTCTCTTGAACACACCCCAGTGAAAATCATCATCATTATCATAAGAATAATTACCATCTCTTCTTGTCTCTTGAACACACCCCAGTGAAAAAAATCATAATTATCATAAAAATAATTACAACGAAAAAACGAAAAAATCATAATTATCGTAGAAATAATTACCACTTCTCCTCCTCTCTTGAACAGGCCCAGTGAGAAAAATCATAATTATCATAGAAATAATGACCACCTCTCCTTCTCTCTTGAACAGACCTCAACGAAAAAATCATAATTATCGTAGAAATAATTACCACTTCTCCTTCTCTCTTGAACAGGCCCAGTGAGAAAAATCATAATTATCATAGAAATAATGACCACCTCTCCTTCTCTCTTGAATAGACCCCAGTGGAAAGCCTCACAATTATCATGAAAATAATTACCACCTCTCCTTCTCTCTTGAACGGACCCCTGTGAAAAAAATTATAATTATCATAGAAATAATTACCACCTCCTCTCCTGCTCTCTTGAACAGACCTCAGTGAAAAAAAAAATCATAATTATCATAAAAATAAGTACCATTTCTCCTTCTCTCTTGAACAGACCCCAGTGAAAAAAAATTATAATTATCATAAAAATAATTACCATATCTCCTTCTCTCTTGAACAGACCTCAGTGAAAAAACATCATAATTATCACAGAAATAATTACCACCTCTCCTTCTCTCTTGAAGAGACCCCAGTGAAAACATTCCCTCCAAACTCGAAAGATTTATAATGCGGACGTCGAGATAAATGTTGCATTATTTCTCCAACGTTTGAGTCAACGTTTTTAACGTTTTCCCGCGGCGGTTTTATTGAGCTGTACCCTTTAAAGGCAATCGCTAATGGCAAGCAGCCTTGCGCAGCACGGCGAGCTTTTATTTTTATTAGACCTTCATTCAAGAATGATGGTCGTTTGTTTGAGCGAACCAACTTATCTTCCGTTCATTTAACGGGTCGAAAAATGTTAGGCTTTATATATATATATATATATATATATATATATATATATATATATATATATATATATATATATATATATATATATATATATATATATATATATATATATATATATATAGATATCAGGAAACGTTTTTATGGAACATATAAGAATTGCTAAGGATTTTATATTTATGTTTTTCATATATTTAGGGAAAATGTTTTCTGAGTAAATATGTGAATTGCTGAAGGTTTTATTGCTTTATTTTTGTTTAATGATTAAGAACATTTGCTTTGTAATCCTCTGGAAATAATTGTATATGTGTGTATATATATGTATTTAAATATATTTATATATATATATATATATATATATATATATATATATATATATATATATATATATGTGTTTGTGTGTATATATATAGCATAATCATTATCAATTGACATATATGTTCGTGAGAAAAAAAAGGAACAAATTTGTTTTCATAACTTTAATCAAAACGAATAAAAACTCAAAGAATTAGCACAGGAAACGAATTTAATACAAAACGCATTACTCCACATTACCGAAAGCCTGTAAATTAAATAAAAGAACACATGAGCACAAAGAGATTACGATAAAAAAAAAGGAATAAGGGCACAAAGTACCAAAGTCCATTCCTGTGATCGCTGTCTGTCCCTCGCGAGATTGGATGTAAAACTTTAGACGTCAAATTGGGTTACTCGCTTGCTCACGGGACGAGGGATCCGATCTCTTCCACCCAATAAAGCTACAAATGTAGAATGGTATCACATTCTGCTAAATGTAGCAAATGAAAAGTGCTCAACGGCGGAATAGCGGAAGGATTTCCGACTGATTAGCGTCTGTATCGGTAAACGCTGAACGTAGGACTAGATAAAGCTATAAAAAGAGGTGGACTATAAAAGGATATAGATGGAAATTCAGAACGTGGCAAATATATAGTCGTATTGGGTTGAAGGTAGTTATTTAATAGTCTATTTGAATTTTATGTTTTCATAATATATTTTTATTTATAGTATAGCATATTTTTATAATACTTTTTTGTCGCTGATATATAAGAGGATATAGATGGAAATTCAAATCTTGGCAAATAGTTCGTTAACACTTTTTTATTTTGTGGATAAAGACCATTGTGAAATAGCTGTCATAATATTTACGCTTTTTAAACGACGAGCTATAATTAGATACTTTGTTTTTATATTAGAGAAGTTAATATACATAAATAAGAATATTGTTGACCGTGTTAAACTGGTTTCCATTAATGGTTAGTCATGAGTCATGTAATTGTTATGCCATGCAATAGTCTGAGATAATTCTGTTCGTTCTCAAATTTTCTCGTATTTTATGTCTCTTTGCAATGTAGTTTGTAATATAAATAATAGAATAAGATATGTTTGTGTGTGTGTGTGTTTGTTTTGTGTTTGTGTTAGTGCCATGAAGAAAGAAAAGAGAGAGAGAGAGAGAGAGAGAGAGAGAGAGAGAGAGAGAGAGAGAGAGAGAGAAGAGAGAAAAAGGCAAAGTGTATTTGTCTGTTAGTGGGGAGAATAAAGGAAGAAGGACATGAAGAAAGAAAAGAGAGAGAGAGAGAGAGAGAGAGAGAGAGAGAGAGAGAGAGAGAGAGAGAGAGAGAGAGAGAGAAGAGAAAATATGTTTGTGTGTGCATCTGTTTGTTTGAGTAAGAGGGAAACAAAAACAAAAAATGTTTTATTTGTCTAGCAGAGAGGGAGAGAGAGAGAGAGAGAGACAGAGAGACAGAGACTGAGAAAATATGTGTGTATGTGTAGCTATGAGACATAAACGAAAATGTTTGTTTAGTCGCCTGGCTGAGAGAGAGAGAGAGAGAGAGAGAGAGAGAGAGAGAGAGAGAGAAAGGGGAAACATGTATCATATGTATCTATGTGTGGGGGTAGGGAAGAAACATAAATGGAAAACGTTTGTTAACTTGTCTGGCAGAGAGAGAGAGAGAGAGAGAAACAAACTTGGACTTCTCCTCATAGAAGTAGCGATACTTTTCGAACAGTTTCTCTCTCCTTTTTTTTTTTACTTTTTTTTTTTTAGGAATGAGTTAAAACTTTCAAGGCCCCGAGTTGACCCAAAAGAGTTTGTTTTCGGGACTCTTCAAACTCCTGAAGAGTTTTCGTAGCCTATAAAAAATGATCCCATGAAGTTGAAACCATCTCTTTATATTTTAGGCTTTTTCGTCCTCGATACGTCTCAATATAGTTTAGGAAAAGTGTTGGGTGTAAGATGCAATGTGTAGGAAAGATAAAATCATGCGCTGGATGCATTAATTTTACTTTGTCTCAGAGTTTACTGAAAAGATAAAATCACGAGCTGAACCGCTAATTTTACCTTTTTCTCGATGTATGCAGAAAAGATGGAATCATGTTCGGGATCAACTATTTTGACCTTTTCTCGAAGTATACGGAAAAAATAAAATATATTCTGAAACAACTAATTTTACGTTTTCTCGAAGTGTACATAAAAGATAGAATCATATGCTGGAATCACTAATTTGTCTTTATCTCGAAGAATACAAATACTTCTTTCAATTCTGAGGTATTGTAACAAGGTTTTGAGGGAAGGCGATATTTAGATGACTTGAAATACGCCTGAATAAACTGATTGTTCTACTTGTACTGTATTGAATAAGTCTCATACTTAATGGACAAATAGAAAGGTGTATCTTATTCTAATTTTACTTTAATCTTGAGTCCTTCAGTTCTGAAATAGTTTTAAAAATTTTCAGAAAGACATCTAAATTCACTTAAACCAACCCTGAAGAAAATATTTTATTAATATTTAAAAAGAATCATTTTCTTAGTTAATGTACAAATAGAAATACTACTTAGATGCTTACATCGAATCAGTATTTAATTTTTAATTACATATATTATAAGAAAATAATTTTCGTACTTATTGGACAAATAGAAAAGTGTATTTCAATGCATCCTGCTACTAAACCTACTTAAATTTCGAAGAGCGATATATTAATTGACTTAAACCAAACCTGAATCAATTAATATTTTCCTTATGTTAAAAACAGTATTTTTTACTTAACGTACAAATAAAAAATTGTATCACATCGCATCCTGCTACGAAGACCACGCTACTTAGATGCTTACATCGAATCAGTATCCCATTTCAACAATTTCTAAAGTTCCCGTATGTGGAGATTACCAATACGACAGCCCCCGTTCAGTCATAACAAGCCGGAAATTGCTTCCCTTTCCTTCATTTGCATACATTACTGCATAAAAGATGCAACGTTGGCGTCTCAAAACAGCACTGGCTGTGTCCTTGAACTTTGCTTATATTTCTTTTGTATTTTTTGTATAGTTTCTAAAAGCTCGTCTATGCAATGCCTAAGTCCTGCTGTATGATTTATGGATGTCATTTTGCATAATTAATGAGCCTGTGTTCCTGCATGAACAATCAGAGCATTTAGCCTGAGCTGTAATTGTTGGACCATTCCATGAAATTCATCAAGGAGCTTTGAGTTTACTCCATAATTATCTTTAGTAGGTGCATTGCTTGGTTGTCTGGCAGAGAGAGAGAGAGAGAGAGAGAGAGAGAGAGAGAGAGAGAGAGAGAGAGAGAGAGAGAGAGAGAGAGAGCTCATTTGAGCTGTGACTGGTGTACTATTCCTTGAAACTCAGCAAAGCCCTCTTTGTATACTCCGAAATTATCTTTAGCAAATTCATTATTTAGTTGTCTGGCAGAGAGAGAGAGAGAGAGAGAGAGAGAGAGAGAGAGAGAGAGAGAGAGAGAGAGAGAGAGAGAGAGAGAGAGAGAAATTATGTATCTGTGTGTGTAAGATACAAACATAGAGATAAAATGTTTGTTTAGCTGTCCGGTAGAGAGAGAGAGAGAGACAGAGACAGAGAGAGACAGAGAATTTATGTGTCTGTTGTGTGTGTGTGTGTGTGCGCGCGCGCGCGCGTTTAGGATACAAACAAAGAGGTAAAATCTTTGTTTAATTGTCTGGTAGAGAGAGAGAGAGAGAGAGAGAGAGAGAGAGAGAGAGAGAGAGAGAGAGAGAGAGAGAGAAAGAGAGAGAGAGAGAGAGAGAGAAAACATTGCCGGTATTTCCTTACATAGAGTAATTTAAGAATCTTATTCTCTGGACGGGGGTCGTGAATAAGTTATGACACTGGTACCAACAGGAAATCATTTAAGCTAAACTGTAACTGTATTGTTGAATTAAGTTGAACGTTATATTGTATTCTTTTTAGAATCTTCAGTACGTTTAAATATTTCGTGGATTAAGTACTTCAGTTTATGAATGGGGTTTAGCTGCATTAATGCCTCTGTATCCATCATTGTGCTTTAAAATAAAGCACTATTTATTAATATTTCATTTTCTGAGTATACGATGGTGTCAATAAAATGAACTCATTACTTACAAATCGAACTAAAAATATCTAAAGTTGGAAAACGATAGCTAGGCAATGACAATTTATTTCAAAGTAAAAGATTAGGAAGTAATGTTTTCTTTATTGCTCAAAACGAAGACTGTATAAAGACAGTGAATTCCATATTTACAAATTTAGCTGAAATAAGGATAAGCTAGTACGAGGGTACTGAAAATTATTTGAAATATTACTATCAACTTTCACGGGAAAGACAGGAGCATTTCAAATAAAATGGAACGCAATTCTTTTAATAAAATCTTGTTGATGGCATGAGTATATTAAATCTGTAATTACAAATTTAATTTAAAATATCACACGACTAAAAGCATGTATTAGGTTAGCGCTGATAACGTGACATATTGCCATCTTTTCTGATATAACCAGCACATATTTTTCAAATACCTTGCAACGGAATTCTTTTAATAAACTTAACAAAAAACTCCCCTTTATTTAGACGGGTGGGGATGGGAATGTTGAAAGTTTATTTTCTAACTTTTTATTATTTATTTCTACATTTGTTATTAATATGTTAATATTCATCTATTCCACCTCTCTCTCAATTTTTTTTTATGTTCTCCGTTAGCTATTATTTATTCTCTCTCTCTCTCTCTCTCTCTCTCTCTCTCTCTCTCTCTCTCTCTCTCTCTCTCTCTCTCTCTCTCTCTCTCATTTAGATTGTATAAGGATAAAGTACTCAATATATATGCAAATGTTATCTGAAATATCAAACAAGGAACGCATATACTAGGCTATTGCAAATAACTTTAAATACTACCATAATCTCTTAACGATTCAGGTAGACATATTTCAAACAAGCTGCAACGGAATTCTTTCAACACTCTTAACAAAAACGGCACTTTCTTTATGTGGATTTAAAAGTTTAAAAAAAAAAAGGCGCGCGCGCGCGCTCTTTTCACAGCCGAATTCAAATTCCGCGAGCAAGGTTTTCTTTCCCGCTGACGCAGCCCCGGCACAGGGCGTTGAAGCGAAAGGATTTTGAATAAGCAGCGAATTAGGAATTCTGGGGAATTTTTCCGCCGAGCGAGATACGCCTTGCTCGAGAATTTAATAGAAAAATATCTATATTCCCCGACGTACATGGCTGGGAATGTAAGCAAGGCGGTAGGAAGAGGCTGAATAAATATGGAATTACGAAATATATGTTGTTGGAATAAATTTGTGAAATTTCCGGTATGGATAGGAGCCTTAGAAGCCTATCGTGGGTTTTGTTTTTGAATTAGCATCTTTGAAATGTATATGTAGATGGGATATCATATTTTTCGGATTTTAAAATGCCGAATTCTAAATTCTAAGAAAAATCTGCGAAAGAAGCTTAAAATGCTGCTTATTTTTTTGTATTAAATAAATAAAAAAAAAAAATTTTTTCAACCATCGTAATTTATTACGTGAAATGTCTTATTATAATTTTTATAAGTCGCTATGCATAGAATTTTAATTATATCCTTTCGAAAAGTAATAATATTTTATTTTCCTGTTCTTTGTAAGTGTAAATTAGATGTTACTAGTTTTTTTTTTTTTTAGAAAATTCATTATAGCCCAGTTATTCCCTGTAATATTTGTATTTATGTATGGGATTGTATGCATACGTGCTATAAATGTAAGTTTCCAATGAATGAAATATTATATACCAGTTGATATATTTTATATACATAAGCAAAAATATCTAACGTAAATAATGTATAATTTAAAATGTCTTAATGTTTTCTTTACATCGCTTTTCAAAGTCGGACTTTCATATCTTGCAGCTGGGTTCACTTTCTGATTTGCTCCAGCCAGAATGCCGTTATTTAATGCAGTTCTCTCCCATATTTATTGTTAAAGGCTCAAATATAGGAAACTTACTTAATAAGTTAGTCACACTCAGCATACGAGTATTTAACATAATGTTCTCCATAATTCAAGATTCACCAATATTTATTCCTTTTTCAATATTCTACTTTTTGTAATAAAGGTAGATGCTTGTGAAAACAGGACAGTGTTCATTGTCACAAACACATCTTAACTGTTGAATACAAGATGAATTTTTCGTGCAAAAAACTTCCCTGAATATCAGCTAATTCGGTATCCCATGCATTCTTTTAAAGGAAAGTTAGTGAAATGCGGGTAGCGGTTTCCGTAGACTTTTTCAGTTGCATTATCAATTGCGATGTTGCAGAATGAGGCAATTATATGTAAAGGGAAATTCTCGCTGTGTATTTGTGAAAGAACAAACTAAGAATAGATAAAATATGTCGTTTATACTTTTTTAATGTTTTAATTATCTTTCTGTATTAAGTAAAAACATGTATATATGAATTTTATGTGTACATGGAGTTCATAAGTATTCTTTTATTAAACAAATAAAAAATGCGCCTAAGTTTCTTCGGCGCAATCGAGTTTTCTGTGCAGCGTATAATCAAGGCCACCGAAAATAGATCCTTCGGTGGTCTCGGTATAATGCTATATGAGCGGCGGCCCATGAAACTTTAACTACGGGCCGGTGGTGCCCTGGCCTATATCGTCGCCAGATGCACGATAATAACTAACTTCAACCTTAAATAGAATAAAAACTACTGAGGCTGGAGGGCTGAAATTTGGTATGTTTGATGATTGGAAGGTGGATGATCAACATACCAATTTGCAGGCCCTCTAGCCTCAGTAGTTTTTAAGATCTGAGGGCGGACAGAAAAAGTGCGGACGGACAGACAAAGCCGGCACAATAATTTTCTTATACAGAAAACTTAAAAATATCTCACTACAAATAATAACATTCGTTCAAGATCATATAAATATTCATATTCAAGAATCTTTTCCCAACAAGGGTTTGCTCTAGAGAAGCAAGATACTTGTCTCTATCAAAATCTTTCTTTAACTAACGGATGTTTTTAAAGAAATATTGATATAATTAACTAATAATTATATCGCTAAGGATAACTGTAAGAGGACCATTCGTGTACGAATTTATCAACAGTTATAGGTACTTATCGAAAATAAATGTCTTTGTTTATAATTGTGGTCAATGTCGCTCATAAACTTTCCCATTATGCTTATAATATTTAGGCAAAGTGGAATATGAATAATCGTAGAAAATTAGTAAAAGAATATTTCCTGTTCGAATTCCATTTAGATTCGTTACAAGTATTGCACAAGATTATGCTTTTCTCACAAAGTGATCTTATCAAATAAAATTAAATGTATAGAGAAATATGAATAATTATAAAGAATAAATAAATAAGAATATCGCCCTCCAATTTTCATTTTAGATAAATTAGAACTGCTGAGTACGATAATATTATTCTCACAAAATTATCTTATCAAATCAAGTGAAATGCATGGAGAAATATTGATAATTATAAAAATATAGATTAATTAAAATTTCCATATTCCAGTCTCCTACTTCGAATCATTAAAAGTATTCCATAAGATAATGCTAATCGTCAGACGATTCTCGTATCAAATAAAGTGAGATGCTTAGAGAAATATAGATAATTATGGAGAGATAATAAGAATTGCATTGTATCTTTAGATACGTTAATAGCATTGTGCAAGATAATGCTAATTATCAGACAATTTTTCGTAGTCTTGACGTACCCTCGCTTTCAAGAGAACTATACCTGAATCTAAAAACCTTTCTGTTTGTTTTGCTTATCCATTACTCCTCTTCATCAAACTCCTCTGCCTTCTTCTTCTTCTTCTCCTCTCTCTCTTTCTCCAAGCCTCTCTCCCCTCAAACCTGCTTTTTCCCAGTCTCTGATGCAAGGCTGCCTTCTCTCTCTCTCTCTCTCTCTCTCTCTCTCTCTCTCTCTCTCTCTCTCTCTCTCTCTCTCTCATGGGTCTTTCCAGTAAGTAGAATATAACTAACTTTACTCTCTCTCTCTCTTCTCTCTCTCTCTCTCTCTCTCTCTCTCTCTCTCTCTCTCTCTCTCTCATGGGTCTTTCCAGTAAGTACAATATAACTTTACCGTGAACTTTCTCTCTCTCTCTCTCTCTCTCTCTCTCTCTCTCTCTCTCTCTCTCTCTCTCTCTCTCTCTCTCTCTCAAAGGGGTTGGCAAGAAGCGTGAAGGGAAGCCATTAAGAGTCCTCTTTTCAGATCCCCCGGCATCAAAAGGAGTCTCGCTCTCCTCGGCAAAGGAGTCAGGAAATTGACTCTATTGATATTACTAATGATGAACATGGCCGCTCTCTTGTCCCGCTTTTGTTTTTGTTTTTGCTGCTGCAGAGGCTCTTCGAGTACCCAGCGTTTAGCTTCTTCTTCTTCTTCTTCTTCTTCTTCTTCTTCCTTCCTTCCTGCCAGGACGAGGATTGTGGGACCTGTGGCAGGTATCTGCAAGGTGGAGAATGAACCGGGGCCGGGCGGCTTTATCTACCTCTCGTCCTTTATTATCCTCTTAATATTCACTTCAGCTTCTGTTTACTCTCGGAAGACTTTTGAATTATTCCCAGAATTCCTCTTCTTTGCTGCGGAGGAAACCTTCAGTCATTTCCAACAATGACTCTTCGTGGAGAGGCGAGTATTTTTGTGTGTGTGTGTTTCTGAGTTATCTGCGAGGTAGCTGAAGATGCCACGCCCACTAATTACCTTCACGTTCTCTGTGTTCTTTTTTCCTCTGTTTACGTGGCTGACGAAGCTTTGTAAATTATAGATTTGTTTACATGATTTGCCAGCTAAGGGCCTACTAAGAGTTGTTTTTTTTTTTTTTTTTTTGACGAAGATCTTTCAATGAAAGGCTGATTTTCATGATATCAAGGGTAAAGCCCTCAGAAGGTTTTGGAGCTTGCAAAAGAAAGTATATAGGATGGAAGGTGGAAAGGTTGGTGATTTTCACTGTCAGTTAAGAGAGCGGTCTGTGGATAGGTAGGCATAGGGTTTTGATATTTGTAAGTATATATATTATATATATATATATATATATATATATATATATATATATATATATATATATATATATATATATATATATATATTGTGTGTGTGTGTGTGTGTATATATGTATATATATATATATATATATATATATATATATATATATTATATATATGTATATGTGTGTACCAGAACCAAAGGTACGATTTTTTCTGCATCATTTGCTTCATATCATATACCATCATATACTGGGTATTTACAAATTAAGATATAAATGAACCGAGTTATAATATAATGAGGAATAAATTAATTTTTTTTCCATTTCATCATGCATCGATAATTCACGCGATTACCATATGCATATCGATGCTGGAAATATCAGGTGTACAACTAGCGATTCGCAAGTGTACATTAGTGACATATATACAAAACGTCGTATACCCATTCATATTTTCGTGTTAAGTAGTATCTTATAATATTAGCTATTTACTCGAGCTAAACGATAAACTGTCAAATAAATTGAAACCAATGAGTAATATATATATATATATATATATATATGGTATTATTATTATTATTATTATTATTATTATTATTATTATTATTATTATTATTATTATTATTGTTATTCAGAAGGTGAATCTTATTCGTATGGAACAAGCCTGCAGGGGCCATTTACTTGAAATTCAAGTTTTCAAAGAATATGGTGATCTTTGAAAGAAGTTACAGAAGGTAATGAGAATACAGTAAGAAGAGATCACTTATTAAAATAAAAAAAAGTAAATTAACAAATTAATTTATAAATAGAAAAGATGTAACTAATTATCAAAATACAAGAATTCTATTAGGGTAGTAAAGCCTTCCATCTTCGCTTGAACCTCTGAAGTTTCAACTGCGCGACATCCACTTAATCGTTAATTCAGCTCCAATGCTTAAATGAAATAAGTCTTTAAAAACTGCAAAATACTAACTATTCTCAATATTCCAATTCCGTTCAGATTAGAGCTGGATTAAAAATTGACTTTCATATTTGAATTTTTACAAAAAAATCATTCCAAAATATAATCAGTGATATCATATAACGAGAAAAAATATGACAGCTAACGAATTTTGAGAGTCGTATGAAAAGTTCAATTTATCAGTGTCCCTGAAAAAAGAATCAAGGAAATAGATTAAATACTGATAAAAGTTGAAATATCCTGGTAATATTTTACTAGCCAATAAATTGAAATAGAGTCACCTCGGATGACATTTGTGAAATTACTAGTTCATCTGCCGATGACTGGAAATAAATTAATCATTTCTGATCACGGTATTTTTATTACTATTATTCAGAAGATGAACCCTATTCATGTGGAACAAGCCCACAGGGGCCATTGACTTGAATTTCAAGCTCTCTAAGAATATGATGTTCACTTGAAGGAGGTTACAGAACATGATAGGAAATGCAGAAGGAAGGAATTAGTTATTAGGAAAGAATAAAAGTCGAGTTGATAATTTAATAAATAGATAGAAATAGAAATATATAAGTAAAATACAAGGTAGATTCTTATAAGGTAGTAATGCTTAAACTTTTGAGGTTCCATTTGGAAAACCATCCTCAGGTAGACTGTTCCACAGTCCAACGGTATAAGGACTAAGACAAGAAAGGTATCTAGGTGAGGACACAGTTAATAAATAATTCCATCTTCATATATTAGCATTAAAATTTTCACAACTTCTAACTAAAGAGATAAAAATAAGTATCACTTAGTTACAGGTTTTAGTAACCTATCATGAGTCAAGACATATTGTTGGAGTTATATTTTAATATAAAGTTAAAATCTCAAAGAATTCAGACAAAGTTGTTAGAGAGTTGCAGTTTCATACGGATTCAAAATCTCAACATCTGGACGAGACGGTTTTCAAGAATGATTTCCTAAAATAGCCTATTTTTTATTCGTATCTTGTCAAAACCCCAGTGATATTTATTCGTCGTTATCTGGAGGTCGTAAAATCTTTAGATATAAATTCGAAGAGAACTTTTATCACTCAATAGCTAGAGATACTGGACACATCACTTTAAAATGTCACATAGCAGTTATTTATAGTCATGTGACGATCAGTTATTAAGTATTTAACGAGGAAATTAAGATAAGCAAATACTATTTTCTTACCAATATATTTTGTGAAACATTTGCTGACCACTTTTAAGTGCACTTGTAAAAATAATATATTTAAAAAAACAAGTTGGCGTAGCATTCTTTTAAGTAAGAGTAGTTATGTGTAGGAGAATATCTTACATTATTATTATTATTATTATTATTATTATTATTATTATTATTATTATTATTATTATTATTATTATGGAACAAGGCCGAATGGGCCATTGACTTGAAATTCAAGATTCCAAAGAATACGTTTTTCATTTGAAAGAAGTAACAGAAGGTAGTAGGAAATAAGGAAAGAATAGATCAGGTTTTAGAAAAGGTAAAAAACAAATGTAACAAATTAAAAATTAATCAACAATTAGATTTACCGTGAATCAGTTTTCATTTTACTCACTAACTTCCCAAAACTAGGAGGCCATGTCATCTGCAAACCGTCTTTCCACAAAGGAAAAAATATTCCCCCAAAAAATTCGGACCCAAAGTAGACCATCTTTTTCTAGCCAGTGTGAATATTAAAGGAGACAGAGTAGTAAAAACTTTTTAACATACTTAGGGACAAAAGATACGAAAGTGACTCAGAGCAAAATGAGAAGGAAAATTGGAGTCTGTGAGAGATTAAAAGAAATGATAAGTCGGAGCGTATGAGAGAGAGAGAGAGAGGCTTTTGCGAGTAGGAAGCACCGAGTGTTGGTTTCACACATAAATGTATGAGGTTCATTACAGAGTACGTGGCTGTTCTGGGTTTTAGAATTTCTCTCTCTCTCTCTCTCTCTCTCTCTCTCTCTCTCTCTCTCTCTCTCTCTCTCTCTCTCAGTAATGTACTGATACCGTTACTTAAAAGGAGTTCTTTTATACTTCAAGGTATCAGTGTGATACTTAATGAATTACGTAAGTGGTATAATTTTATATATATATATATATATATATATATATATATATATATATATATATATACACACACACAGTGTGTGTGTATGTATGTGTGTTTGTGTGTGTGAAATAACGGTACTTGTCAGTATTTATCAGTTTTTGTACCTGAAAGCATTTGTTAATACATCCTGATCCTGAAAAACTCACATTTGATATTTACTACTGTTATCGAATTCAATATAATGAGTCATATTAATTTCATGGCCATTTGTCTTCAGCATATAAATGAATTAACAAAATAATTTTATATCGGTACCGTTTATAAAACTTAGGCTGACTGTTCTATTCGTAAAACTTAAATACATTTTATATATTGTAAATCTGATTGCATCACCCGAGGCCTTGGTAATATTATGAAACATAAATATGCTGCTAATTATTATTCGATTTTAAAATGTTTAATTCACACTAAACGCCTGTGTTAATACAGTGAACTGTGATTTATTGCAGCAAAGCCTTGACATTCAACGCCCGTAATATTTCTGATGAATACATTTTAATTGCAAAGAAAAAATTCATTATGATCAAATGACGCTTCAAAGAGAAGTTTGTTCACGTTATCTGAACTTGAAATGGATCGTGGGATGAAGAGTTGATTAATAGCTTCCAGATTTCATCATGACACTGATGCCAGGCTTGTAGAAATGTTTTATATTAATTATGAAAAATTATACATAGTTTTTTTATGTAATATTGTACAGTAATCGTAAATAATTATACACTATTATTTTCTGTAGTAGTGGTTATTCTGTTATGAAAATATTGTAAAGCACCAGAATGTCATATTTCTTTATTATTATTATTATTATTATTATTATTATTATTATTATTATTATTATTATTATTATTATTATTATTTAATTGTGGGTATTATTATTATTATTATTAAATTATTATTATTATTATTATTATTAATTATTTAATGTCATATTTCTTTATTATTAAAATTATTATTATTATTATTATTATTATTATTATTATTATTATTATTATTATTATTATTATTATTATTATGGAGCAGCATTATACGTACATTTTTCTACCATATTGTACGTTTTGTGTTAAGAAAACATTCTAGGCTAACAGAATGTAATTTTTTTTATATTATTATTATTATTATTATTATTATTATTATTATTATTATTATTATTATTATTATTATTATTATTATTATTATTATTATTCAGAAAATGAATCCTATTCATACGGAACAACCCTACCAGAAGGGCCATTGACTTGAAATTCAAGCTTCTAAAGAATATTATGGTGTTCATTTGAAAGAAGTAATGGAAGGTATTGAGTTTTGAAATAATTTTTTGTAACAATGTTTTTCTCTGAGGTTATATCATGAATATCAACCTTTAGTCAATTGTGATATGATGGTGATAAACAGTTATAGGGTATATATTAATATCTATACTCTTCAAAGGGACTTTTGTGAATTATAGAGCACAACGGGTAACCTATAGATATTAAATCGTGAAAAAGTATTATTTTCATTATTTTAGCGAATTTTACAGTTATAGGTTATATATTAATATCTATACTCTTCAAAGGGACTTTTGTGAATTATAGAACTCAACGGGTAACCTATAGTTATTAAATCGTGAAAAAGTATTATTTTCATTATTTTAGCGAATTTTATTGTTTCAAATCCACGTTTCCTCACAAAATAAGTATAGCCACACACTCATCTTTCTGCCCATTATCGTTTCATAAACACTGAGATTCGGTCATAGAACGGTCCTACCTGGCCAATCCAACCCTCTCCCTCTCCCCCTCTCCCTTTCTCCCTTCTCCCCCCCCCCTCACAAACAACCCGACACCAGACAAACGACCTAAGAACCCCCGTCCAATCGACAGCTATCCCGAAGTTTTATGTTCACCGTCCGTTTCTTCTTGGGCAACACTGGACAGTTTCCTAAGAGGCGGAACATTCACGAACAATTGAATTGAGGAGGGAACGTTGAAGGTATAAAATACGGAACGGGGGGATCTTGTCTTTTTGTGAACTGGAATTGGAATATAAAATTTAGGTCAAAGGCCAAGTTCTGGGATGTACGATGAGGTCATTTGGTGCTGAAAAAGAAATTGAAAATAAAAAGGTTTGAAAGGTGTAACAGGGGGAAAACCTTGCAGTTGCATTGTGGAACAATTATGTGTGAGATGGTGGGACAACTATTAGGAAAGTGTGGAACAATGGTTAGGAAAGTGTGGAACAATTGATGGGAGAGGGTGAAAAGGAATATGTGAGAGATGGTGGGACAACTATTAGGAAAGTGTGGAACAATGGTTAGGAGAGGGTGGAACAATTGATGGGAGAGGGTGAAAAGGAAGATGGAAGAGATGGTGGAACAACTGTTAGGAAAGTGTGGAACACTGGTTAGGAGACGGTGGAACAATTGATAGGAGAGAGTGAAAAGAAAGATGGAGGAAAGAGAATATGAACGGAGGTACAGCAAAGGGAACGAAAAGGGTTGCAGCTAGAGGCCGAAGGGACGCCGCAAAGAACCTTAAGGAATGCCTACAGTGCGCCGCGTGAGGTGCACTGATGACACAACCCACCTACGGGGCACTTTTAGTGAAGATCTGAATTTCATCAACTCTCAAGATCTGAGATATTTCAAACGATGCGTAGCCGGAACACTGACATTTCATCGCTCTGAATAGTTTTAGACTGCAAATGTCACGGTGAATTCTCGTAGAATATTCTGTTGTCAGTCGTTTTTACTTCAAAATGTTATTTGGTATCTGTGGAGTTATGTGAACGACAGAAATCTATCTGAATTTGTACGACATTTCACTAATTTTAATCTCTTGCAAAGCGGAGTTAATCCTCTTGATATGGGTACGTATTTTTTTTTATTTTAAATGCTAAATCAGCCATTTATTTTGTTTACGTTTTAATTTTTTTGTAAATTATTCTAAAATTATTATGAGGCGAAAAAATTAAATGAATTTTTGCTCAAAATCATTGTATATTATTTATACATCAGTTAGTTATTTTCTTAATATATTTGGCGTTGTTTACATACATTAAATTATTAATATTTTTTCTATAATAACTGATCTCTTCTTTCTGTATTTTCCATTGCCTTCTATTGCTTTTTTTCAAAAGAACACCATATTCATTGGAAGCTCGAATTTCAAGTCAGTGGCCCCTGCGGGCTTGTTCGATATGAATAGGGTTCATCTGAATAATAATAATAATAATTATTAATAATAATAATAATTAATAATAATAATATTATTATTATTATTATTATTATTATTATTATTATTATTATGAAGAAGAAGAAGAAGAAGAAGAAGAAGAAGAAGAAGAAGAAGAAGAAGAAGAAGAAGAAGAAGATGATGAACCCCATATTTATGGAACAAGCCCTTAAAATGCAAGGAGAGTTGTATTACAGTAATGCATTGCCTCTTCGTAAGAACTTTTGAAGTTCCAGTTGAAGTACCAGTAATAATAATAATAATAATAATAATAATAATAATAATAATAATAATAATAATAACATCTCAGCTCCCTCCACCTTCCCATAAGCCGCCAGAAATACCAACTAGCTAGAGAAGAAAATTTTCCTTCACTAGTAATGCCGAGTACTCTAATATGCTAAGTTTATCCTTAGCCCCGACCAAGTTCCTTAATAGTTTCTCAGATATCCGCTAAAGTTTCCTCATTAGTGTTTACAAAACTTCTTTCCCCTTTTATTTTTTCACGTCTTGGCTGTATAGCTCCATAACATTATCTACTCTTTTATATAATTCATTCTGGTTTTACGCACTTTCGCCTGTGATTTCATGAATGGGAAAGAGTATAGTGGTATATACAACCATAGTATAAATATGTTAATACTCCTTTGCCTTGGGAACTTTACGGGAGAAGTTAGTGGTAATTTTGGAAGACCTGGTTAAGTAATTCGTAAGAGGAAAATGTGAAATAAATACGAGTTTGTTCTGGCTCCAAGGATATGATACCATTATTTTGCTGTTACCTGTTACTGCGAGAGAGAGTCAGATAGACAAACAGAGAGAGAGAGAGAGAGAGAGAGAGAGAGAGAGAGAGAGAGAGAGAGAGAGAGAGAGAGAGAAAATGTAATACCATATTTGGTAATGGTGCAATGATTACGTTGAAAGTAAATTAAAAATATGCAATATACACAGTCGACCTTTCTTTATTATTTATATATACAATAATTTTTCATTCAGCCTTTGATAAATATTTTCCTCTCTCTTCTAATTCGAAAAGCACGTAGGCATAACAAGAAATATAAATATAAGCTAAATATAATTTGTTTCTTGCCCAGTGTATTTTTTCCATCCTTAGTCACGTGTTGATATGGACCTTTTTAGTTTCCTGAAAAGAAAACTATTGTGCCGGCTTTATCTGTCCGTCCGCACTTTTTTCTGTCCGCCCTCAGATCTTAAAAACTACTGAGGCTAGAGGAATGGAAATTGGTATGTTGATCATCCACCCTCCAATCATCAAACATACCAAATTGCAGCCCTGTAGCCTCAGTGATTTTATTTTATTTAAATGTTAAAGCTAGCCATAATCGTCCCTCTGGCAACGATATAGGCTAGGCCACCACCGGGTCGTGGTTAAGTTTCATACGTCGCGGCTCATACAGCAATATACCGAGAGCATCGAAAGATAGATCTATTTTCAGTGGCCTTGATTACACGATGTACAGAAAACTCGATTGCGCCGAAGAAACTTCGGCGAATTTTTTACTTGTTTATGATTTCAACTGAAGGAGTGTTTATCATTTTGTTAACAGTAGGAGAGAGTTTAGTTGCATATTTGTGTGACTCTCCGTTAAGATAGTGAATAATCTTAATTGTAAATGTGCGTATTATAGCAGGCTCAGGACATATATGAGAATATAAATTTCAATTTATTAATAAATTCTGATCGACGCCATCAGTGGCTCTTCATATTTTTTTTCAGCATATATATATCATATATATATATATATATATATATATATATATATATATATATATATATATATATGTATATGTATATATATATATATATATATATATATATGTATATATATATATATATATATATATATATATATATATATATATATATATATATATATATATATATATATATATATATATATATATATATATATATATATATATATAATACATATATATATATGTGTGAATATACATTACATATATATATGTGTGTATGTATGTGTCTGTGTATTTATGTGTATGTCTGTGTACCAGTCTGTGCTTGTAGGTCCGTGCTGAAAAGATTTCCTATTTCACGGTGCTAAAACGACAATGAATTTACAGCATGCGGACTCCATCTCTATTTTATAACGTTAATACGCAGATTCCTGTTCCCTAATGCCTATTAACTCACAGCGACGAAGGGTTAATCCCGAATTAGGAATTTTAACAATTCCTTCTAGAAAAAAAAATCCCTCAAAATCCTCTTTGCGAGAAAGTTTTCTAAAAGACGAATTTCTTCAGCTGATTTGTAATGCAGTTGGAATTATCGCAATATAATGTAGGAGGCTACAACTAGTTAAGCTGATTAAAGGTTATAAATATGTTTGGAAAAATTTAGTTAATCTCTTTATTATATGAAGGAAAGTGATATTTTGGGTTCTAGGAATTCGGGGATGAAAGTTCTCCTAACACTTGTACCGGCAATTAGAAGATAAATATTGTAGTGGCTATTGTCTTGTTTATATTCTCTGGGGTTGCTGGAGTTACCCACTATTTTATTTATATATGTATATATATATATATATATATATATATATATATATATATATATATATATATATATATATGTATATATATATATATATACATATATACATAATTATATATACATATATATACATACATATACATGTGTATGTATTTATATATATATATATATATATATATATATATATATATATATATATATATATATATATATTATATATATATCTGTTTGTGTGTGTTTTGAAACAAGTTCTTAACACATTAGCTTGATCCTACAAGATAAATAAACCAAGACACCTTTGCTAAAACAGTATACCCCACTGAGTTAATTAAAGACACCTGTTGAATAACCTCGCATACTCGCCACTTCTACTGTGCACCTAATTCTGGATAATAAGCTGAACATTTACACGAGAAAATCTTCCCCAGTAACCGTGATATGGGTTCAGTGAATATCCGCTTTGAATGTTCATTTAGGAGGCGCAAACAAAAGGGTCATAAAATTTCTGTCGTCATGGAAGGACCGTCGTAATACGAATCTCGTCTTAATTATGAAGACGCGGTCACTGAACAGCAAAATGATTTTAAGGGTTTCGTCAAATTTTGGAAATGATTATTGCTGGTGCGTGGCGTCTCATTACTGACGAGAGAATAATTATTTACTAAAATGTCAGAGTACAATTTAACGGTGAAAGGTCGCTTTACGACTGGCAAACAAAATAATGATTTTTAATTTGAATAACAATCTGAACAGTACCCCAAAAAAGCTACACAGGCGTTTTAATATTTCTATTCATCTGAAAGGTTTCCAAAAAAAATTATTTATTGGGAATTTTATGAATAACAAATGGTGTTTCAAAGAAAAATATATATTGGTCATTTTGCGATTAACAATGATATTTTTAATACGAATAGCAACTTGATAAATACCTCAAAAACATATGCAGCCATTTTCATATATTTATCTTAAGGGTTTCAAAGAAAAATATATATTACTCAATTTACAAATAATGATATTTTTAATATGAATAGCAACTTGACAGATACTTCGATAAATACTTCAAAAAGCCACACAAACATTTTAACATTTATATTTATCTGAATGTTTCAAAAAAATATTTCTTAGCCACTTTAGAAATAACAAACAAAGCAATGACAGTTTTAATTTGAATAACAACTGGGTAAATAAATTACCAGAAAAGGCATACAGACATTTTAGAATATATAGTCATCTGAATTGTTTCAAAGAAAAACATTTATTGACCATTTTACGAATAGAAAACAAAACAAAAAAAAATTTTTTTTATATGGATATCAACTTGATCAATACTCCAAAAAGTCAAATAGACATTTTATTATTTATATTTATTTGAAGGTGTTCACAAAAATATTTGTTTTATGATTCTAATGTTAGTTTTAATTAACAGAAATTATAAGAATATTTACGTTTTAATATTAGCTTTTTGTTGACTATCTATGAAAGCAGGTTTGTATTCATTTGCCTGTTTTATATTTGTAATCTATATATATATATATATATATATATATATATATATATATATATATATATATATATATATATATATATATATATATATATATATATATATATATATATATATATATATATATATATATATATATATATATATATATATATATATATATATATATATACATATATATATATTAATATATATATGTATATATATGTATATATATATAAACATTTCCTAGAAAAATATTTATAAAAGAAAAAAATGTTTATAGGTTACTTGACGAATAACAAACAAAGCAATGTCAGTTTAATTATGAAGAGCAAGTTGACAAATACCTCAAAAAGCACAGACAAACATTACACCAGAAAATAAAACCAAGTGCGTTAGATTCTGGAACCAAGTCAGATTTTGGAACAACTTTTCCCGCTGGAATCTAAAGTTAACACTTCCAGAGGCTGGAATATTTATCGCCTCCTGATTTGCATTGGCCAACAGTTATTATTATTATTATTATTATTATTATTATTATTATTATTATTATTATTATTATTATTATTATTTATTATTCTGACGTTCCAACTGCACAACTCCTCTACTGTTCCAGATCTAGGGTTAACGCTTCCAGCGGCTGGAATATTTATATAACGCCTCCCGATTTGCATCAGTCAACAGTCGGCTCAGAACGACGACGAACGCCGTTGTGGCGATGTCAGAGTTCGAATGAATTCTACCTATGCAATGTAAATTGGCTTAAACGAATGAACACGCTTTGCTGTTTTGTTCTGGCCCGGCCTTCGCGCTGAACGCGCCCAAGTACTTTTATAGACTTGGTAAGTAATTCCTTTTTAATATGCTGATAGGATAAACCTGTTATGTAGATTCTTTTTTTCTGGTTTTCATTGAGGACGAAGTGCTGGCAAAGGTCGTTTTCCATTTAGTGTTTGTAAGTGGCCATTAAAATGTATGAATGGGAAAAGAATGGTGGGACTTTAAATAAATAAATATATATATATATATATATATATATATATATATATATATATATATATATATATATATATATATATATATATATATATATATGTACATATATATACATATGAATATAGTATGTAGATGAGATATATAAATGGAAAACGACCTATATATATATATATATATATATATATATATATATATATATATATTTAAAGTTCCATAAATGGAAAACGACCTTCGCAGAACATCGTCCTCAATTATACAACAGAAAAAATGAAACTACACAACAGGTTTATCCTATCGTCAGCATATTAAAAGAGGAATTACTTACCAAGTCTATAAAAGTATTTGGGCTCTTCCAGCGCAAAGGCCGGGCCAAAACAAAACAGCAATGCGCGTTCATTCGTTTAAGTCGATTTGCATTGCATATGTAGAATTCATTGCGAACTCCAACATCGCCACAACGATGCTTGTCGTCGCTCTGAGCTGACTGTTGACTGATGCAAATCAGGAGGCGTTATATAAATATTTTGCAACCCCTGGAAGTGTTAACTCTAGAGTTGGAACAGTAGAGGAATTGTGCAGTTGGAACTTCAGAAGTTCAAGCGAATAATAATAATAATAATAATAATAATAATAATAATAATAATAATAATAATAATAATAATAATAATAATAATAATAACTGTTGAATAATGCAAATCAGGCGTTATATAAATATTTTCCAGCCCTTGGAAGTGTTAACTCTAGAGTTGGAACAGTAGAGAAATTGTGCAGTTGGAACTTCAGAAGTTCAAGCGAATAATAATAATAATAATAATAATAATAATAATAATAATAATAATAATAATAATAATAATAATAATAATAACTGTTGAATGAATGCAAATCAGGCGTTATATAAATATTTTCCAGCCCCTGGAAGTGTTAACTCTAGTGCTTGAACAGTAGAGGAATTGTTAGCAATTAGAACTAATAATAAGTTCAAATAATAATAATAATAATAATAATAATAATAATAATAATAATAATAATAATAACTGTTGACTAATGCAAATCAGGTGTTATATAAATATTCTAGCCTACCTTTACATTTGGAACAGCAGAGGAATTGTGCAGTTGGAACTTCAGAAGTTCAAGCGAAGGTGAAATACATTACTACCCCAATTCTATTCTCCTGTCAGTGTAATGCATTTTTAACCATTTATTGATTTCTTGATTATTAATTTATTTATGCTTTTTTTTCTTTTTAATAAGTGAGATCACTTCTTTCTATATTTCCCTTTACCTCCTCTCACTTCTTCCTAATGAACACTTTAATATTCTTTGGAAGCTTGAATTTCAAGTCAGTGGCTCCTAAGGGCTTGTTCCATGTGAATAAGTTCGTCTTCTGGATAATAATAATAATAATAATAATAATAATAATAATAATAATAATAATAATAATAATAATAACGGTTCACTCATGCAAATCAGGAGATGATAAATATTCCAGGCCCCTGGAAGTGTGAACTTTAGATTCGTCCATAATTCCAGCGGGAAAAGTTGTTCCAAAATCTGAGTTGTTCCCGAATCTGACGCATTTGGTTTATGTTTTGTGATGCAATGTTTATTTGTGCTTTATTTAACTATTAACCAAGTTGCTATTCATTTTAAAACTCTCATAGTTTTGTTAGTTATTCGTAAAGTGACCAATAAAGATTTTCTTTGAAACACTTCATATATATATATATATATATATATATATATATATATATATATATATATATATATATATATATATATATATATATATATATATATAAATATATCTTTATATATATATTTTTTTTTGATGTATTTATTAAGTTGCTATTCGCATTAAATCTACCACTGTTTGTTATTCGTATTATATATATATAAAACACACACACCTGCTGATTTCCAAAATAAAAAAAAATGGTAAACAATGTATTAGGTATTTGCATTAAATAGTGGGATGCTACAGGGAAATATTTTGTCACCTTTGCTGTTTTCTTTTCCCAGGGGAGACTGAAGAGAAGGTTTATATTTTAGTAATGAAAGAAACATATCAGACTTGGAATATGCCTCGTTACCAAGATAATGATATTTATTCTCCTTTAAAATTAAGAAAAACGACAATTTACATTCTAATAACAATTCCTTTTCCATCTATTTGCAAAAAGTATGAAAAGGCGTGAAATGGAAGTGTTTGCTTCCACAAAACAACTCCATGTTAAAGTAATATCTTTTCAGCCTAACGTCATATACATCTCCAATATCTATCGACTAGTGACATATACAGCCTTTTTCGTGTGTTATTCTCCAACGGAAAAACTCATGAATGTCAGACGCAAATATTTATTTTTGAACGATCGTGGAACGGCCCAGGATATTTGATTAAAAACTGAAAATTCAGAGCGTTCCGGTAAAGGTACATTGATCACGTTATGATATAAGGAAATTGTGGTTCTGTGCAACTGAGATTATAAAATCGGATTTCTGCTGAATATAACTGAA
>NC_089750.1:386707-404207 GCF_040412425.1 Macrobrachium rosenbergii | reverse complement strand
CTCTCTCTCTCTCTCTCTCTCTCTCTCTCTCTCTCTCTCTCTCTCTCTCTCTCTCTCTCTCAGGCGCTCACGTAGGCCGAAGCATCTTACCAAAGTACCTCGCTGTAAAAACAGTGGACGCCGAAACATACTAAAGAAGTCAGAGATATAGTGGAATTATTCTTTTTCACCTTTTTTTTTATTGTTATTTATAGCTTTCTGTAAAAGAAAACTATTGTGCCGGCTTTTCTGTCCGTCCGCACTTTTTTCTGTCCGCACTTTTTTCTGTCCGCACTCTTTCTGTCCGCACTTTTTTCTGTCCGTCCTCAGATCTTAAAAACTACTGAGGCTAGAGGACTGCAAATTGGTATGTTGATCATCCACTCTCCAATCATCAAACATACCAAATTGCAGCCCTCTAGCTCAGTAGTTTTTATTTTATTTAAGGTTAAAGTTAGCCATAATCGTGCTTCTGGCAACGATATAGGATAGGTCACCACCAGGCCGTGGTTAAAGTTTCATGGGCCGCGGCTCATACAGCATTATACCGAGACCACCGAAAGATAGAGATCTATTTTCGGTGGCCTTGATTATACGATGTACAAAAAACAGGCGTATTTTTTACTTATTGTTATTTTTTTTATATTGGAAACCCCCCCCCCAAAAAAAATGTACAGAAAACATAACAATACTTTTTTTATCATTGGATTTTTTTCAGAGTAATTCTTTTGTCCGTATTCATTTTGAGTTGCATTATTTATAAACCTTACTGATATTTTTTTTTTTTTGTTTAAAGAATTTTGGAAAAAAGTAAAATTATTCTTTTCAACCTTTTTCTATTATTATTTTTATGTTACCCAACGAAAAAATGTACAGATATTATAAACAAAACCTTGTCTACCTTTGGATTTTGCCCGAGCTTTTGTTTTTTTGCGGGATGTGGTTATTTGATATGTTTATATTCATTTTGCGTTGCGTAGAACTCACAGTAAACAAGTAAAAAATGCGACGAAGTTTCTTCAGCGCAATCGAGTTTTCAGTACAGCTTATAATCAAGAATCAAGGCCACCGAAAATAGATATATCTTTCGGTGGTCTCGGTATAGTGCTGTATGAACCGCGGCCCATTAATCTGTAACAACGGCGCGGTGGTGGCCTATCCTACATCGTTGCCAGAAGCACGATTATGGCTAACTTGAACCTTAAATGAAATAAAAACTACTGAGGCTAGAGGGCTGCAGTTTGGTACGTTTGATGACTGGAAGGTGGATGATCTATATACCAATTTGCAGCCCTCTAGCCTCAGTAGTTTTTAAGATCTGAGGGCGGACAGAAAAAGTGCGGACGGACAGGCAAAGCCGGCACAATAGTTTTCTTTTACAGAAAACTCAAAAGTTGGAGAAACAGTTCAATTATTCTTAACATTTTATTATTATTGTTGTGTTACCAACAAATGAAAATGCACAGAAAATATAAACAAAACTTTATTTATTATCGATTATTTACCGAGTTTCTTTTTGTGTTTGTGGGACTTGGTTAATTCATTGGTTTGTATCCATTGTGCATTACGTAATTTAGAAACTTGACTTATCTTCGCTTGTCCAAACCAGTGGTTCCCAACCTTTTTTTTGCCATGCCTCACCTAACATCCTCTAAAATCCTGATGCCTCCTGTGGTGGTATATATAATTCTTATATTCACGTGGATGAAACATAAAAAGGCCATTAACTGGTATAAACATTCTCAAATTGCCCCCTTTAAAAATCAAATTACCCCCTGGGTAATTTGATTCCCAGTTGGGAACCACCGGTCTGAAGAATCTGCGAGGATGAAGTCTCAGAAGCTAGCTTCAATTTTTGTTTCAGTCAATTAATTTTTTTTTTCCATATTTCCATTCTATTTTGAAAATATTTTTAAATTTCTATACATTTTGTACATTAAATGAATGATATAGCTGCATACTTCAATAAATGTCTAATTTATCACATATAGTTACCCATTTCTGTAAATTAGTATATAAAAATATTGTATAGCTGTAGATTTAAAATCATGTGGCATGCTTTTACCTTTAAAATAACTGTTGAATATGGCGGTTGGCAAGTTAGATGAATAGAGAGAGAGAGAGAGAGAGAGAGAGAGAGAGAGAGAAATAACCCATCTCATTATGATCTGTATATATATATATAGATATATATATATATATATATATATATATATATAGATAGTACATAGATAGAGAGATAGATAGAGAGAGAGAGAGAGAGAGAGAGAACGAGAGACAGACAGACAGAGACACAGAGATGTGTCAAAGTAAGTGAGAAAAAACCCATACTCTGCGATATATATACATATACTCTATATATATACATATACCCATATATATAGATATAGAGAGAGAGAGAGAGAAAGAGACAGAGAGAGAGAGAGAGAGAGTGTCAAAGTAAGAAATAACCCATCATCAAAGATACTTATACTAGTTAGATAGATAGACAGACAGTAGATAAATAGAAAGAGAAAGAGAGAGAGAGTTGTCAAAGAACATGAGAAATTACCCATCTCCTGTGCTTGACTGTCCATCCGTTAGACAAATGATTCTGAGTCACGCTCACCGCTTCAGAGGGAAGCCGAGGCAGAAGAGCCGTAGAGTGAACTTTCTCTAAATGGAACGGAAAGTGGGAGTTTTTGTGGTATATGGATATAAAAAAAAATATGGAAAAAAGATTGGTCAGGAATAGTCATGTTTTGGGTGAACAGGTTTCACATACGAGCAGAAATTTGAGCTAAGACCATATACTGCTTTATATATATATATATATATATATATATATATATATATATATATATATATATATATATATATATATATATATATATATATGCAGTACCCTCCCATTTCTGCAAGAAACACTTGACTTTCCAACAGTCAACTCAAAAAATAAATAGATATTATTTTCTATGTGTCCACTGCAATCAGCTGTTTTGACTCGACCTAAATCAACTTTAAAATGGCCTACATTCAAAACGATTTTTGTTGTTGTTGTTGTTTTAAAAGACCGACAGTCACATCTCCCTTTATCATTAAACTCGCTGGTAATGTTGAACCTCTCTGTTAAATAATTATCGTAGTTAAATACGAGATATTACAAATATTGACCTGACCGTATCTCGAGCCTGAACCTTTTTGTTTGCTGCCGGATTAGAGAGCGTTGTATATTTGTTGTATTGTATTTTAATGGTGTAATTTCTCTCTCTCTCTCTCTCTCTCTCTCTCTCTCTCTCTCTCTCTCTCTCTCTCTCTCTCTCTCTCTCGTAGGAATAAATTGCACTAAAATATATATGTATGTATGTATGTATATGTATATATATATATATATATATATATATATATATATATATATATTTATTTATATATAAATTTATATATTCATATACATATTTTTCAGTGCACTTGATCTTCACAGAGAGAGAGAGAGAGAGAGAGAGAGAGTTAAATATAACTCTGCTATTATCTCTAAATACTGCCTTTTATTTTGACACGCCCTCTCATAATCTTCAAAAAATGAACAGTTTTATTACATCCTTATGAATATACCCAAAACATCTACTTTCCTTACTATGCTTATGAATCTCTCTCTCTCTCTCTCTCTCTCTCTCTCTCTCTCTCTCTCTCTCTCTCTCTCTCTCTCTCTCTCTCTCTCTCTCTCTCAACAGTTTCATTACATCTTATATGAGTATAACCTAAACGCACCTACCCCCTTATTACGCTAATGAATCTGCACTCACCCCTTCCCCACCCCACCCCCACCCCCTCTCTCTCTCTCTCTCTCTCTCTCTCTCTCTCTCTCTCTCTCTCTCTCTCTCTCTCAACAATTTTATTACATCTTTATGAATATAACCTAAACACATCTACCGCCTTAGAACGCTTATGAAACTTCCCTTCCCCTACACCACCCACTCTCTCTCTCTCTCTCTCTCTCTCTCTCTCTCTCTCTCTCTCTCTCTCTCTCTCTCTCTCTCTCTCTCTCTCACGACCGAAACTAATAGCCTAATAAGATGTGGCGTGACGAGCTTGTTAATTAAACGTGAATCGACGATGTTGCCTTGTTAGATACATATCTCGAGTGGCAGGTAGGGTGCCTGGCCCATGTCAGATTTGGCACTTGAATAGTTCTGAGAGACAGACAGACAGACAGACAGAGAAGGGAGAAGAGAGAGAGAGAGAGAGAGAGAGAGAGAGAGGGTGAGGGAACAGATATTCGATTGACGCATTGAGATGGATGGCACAAGTTGACGAGACGGGGAAAGTGAGACAATTGAGTTTAATGTGACGTAGAGGGGGAGGGAGTGTTGGGGGGGGGAATGAGGGAGAAGGTGTGAGGGAGGAATGTTGGAGAATTTTGAAGAAGTAGTAGAGACGAGAGGTCCCCAGGGTGTAAGGGTTTGTAGGAATAGATGAAAGTGTCGGATGGAGAGAGAGAGAGAGAGAGAGAGAGAGAGAGAGAGAGAGAGAGAGAGAGAGAGAGACAAACAAACAGAAACAGAAAGAGAGATAAACAAAGAGAGAAATATTATTAACATAAGAAAATACTTATTAATAAGATTTTTAATTTCAAGTTAATAATGCCCCCTGTGGGGTTGTTCTATACGAATAGGGTTTTACCTTTCTGAATAATAATAATAATAATAATAATAATAATAATAATAATAATAAAGTAGATTACATGAAACTTTATTAACCTCAGAAAAAACTTGTTAATGATAAGATTGTTAATTTCAACTTAATGTCCCCATGTAGGCCTGCTCCATCCGAATAGGGTTTTACCTTTCTGAATAATAATAATCATAATAATAATAATAATAATAATAATAATAATAATAATAATAATAATAATAATAATACAGTAGATCAAATGAAACATTACTAACCTGAGGAGTTTAATATCAAAAATTTCTCTTCAAAAATAAAAAAATAAAAAAAATATCCCAACAAGGAAGAATAGTTCGCGAGGCCAAATCTCGCACTCGGCATTATTGCCTGGGGCCAATTAGAACATCAGCCCGTCGCCTAAAATTTCGCTAATTGGGTTATTAAGCGGAGTTTCGAGATTCTGGGAGTTGCGCTTGTCAACCGAGTCCTCTGTGAGTTGATACCGAAAGTTTCGGTAATATGAATTTGGGAGTTGGCGTTGTGTGGTCCTTGGAAGTGATGGTGATGATGATAATGATGGTTGTTTGAATGTTTTTAAGCTTATGTGAGGATGTGGGAAGGAGCGAGAATGTCTTGGAGTAAGGTATATATATATATATATATATATATATATATATATATATATATATATATATATATATATATATATATATATATATATATATATATATATGTATATATATATATATATATATATATATAATGTAAGTATATATATACATATATATTTATATATGTATATATACATATAATATTTATTCATATTCATGTACAGGCATTAAGCTTTCGCTAGTCATTTTTTGCTAAAGATAGACCTAACTACGAAAAGCTTTGTGTGTAAAATATTTATAAATATATTTCTAGATATCTCGTATTACCGTGGAATCTCCCTCCACAAATCCAAACTCATCAAGGTACAATACAATACAACACTTAACACGAGGTGCTTAAGAGCTAACTAGCTGCTCTCTTTAGCATATCAGAACAGGAGCCTTTCGGTAAAACCACACGCCCTCCGTAATCTCAGCCGACAGTAGCATACCCTTCGGTAGTTCAGTAACCGCGCTAATTGTGTTGTGGAAGGTGTTTATTTCTAGTTCTCTGCTTCTGTGTAGTCCGGAGCTTCCACCGAGTTTTGGAGGACTATGAAAGGACTATTGGAGTGCTAAGCTTTACTGACATTTTGAATGTGATGGAAGCTACGTGTGTTGTACGCTTTAACAAGAAGCTTGTTGAGGAACTACTGAAAAAGCCCTCTTCCGTAAGAACTTCGTCAATCCTTCTGGCAAATTGTGGGCTAAAAAAAACATTTATTTATGAAAATATTACTTTAGTACAATGGCACCTTATATTCTAATGAAAACAGACGAAATTTAGCCTTTTTTGAAGAAAATATTAATCGTATGAAAGCATAGACAGTGTTCGCGAGTTCCAAGACTTGCAGAAAATTATGAAAATATAAATAAAAATATGTATAGCTCCGTAATATCAAGCAGTTGGTTAAGCGGCTAGAGTTAGTTAAGCCAAACTATTCTGGTGTTTTCAAACAACTAGAGTATAGTCTGAGACTGGTTTTGATATTATGAACGTGCTGGCGTTGGCAAATTGTGGGCACGAGGAATATTTCAGTCAGAAGTTTTGCGGTATGAAAAGTTTTGCAAAATACAGAGGACTCTTGTTTAGCTAACTACTGAAAAAGCAATTTCCAATGAGGCAATTTTTGAAGAAAATTAAAGTCATGAAAATACATAGACAGTGCCCGCGAATCACTTGACTTGCAGAGAACATTTAAGACAAAACCAAAAATATGTGACATTTCAATATCGAGAAACTGGTTAAGTGGCTAGATAAAACAAACTATTCTACTGTCTTTGATGTTTTCAAACAATTTTATAGTTTATAATGTCGAGACTGGTTTTGGTCATATGAACACACTGACATTAGCAAAAATACTTCAGTCAGACATTCTGTAGTGTAACAGCCTTGCAAGAAGTGGAATTAAACATCAGATTAATGAGGAGCAACGTATCAGTGAGAAGTTGAAGACGAGTTTGAGGGAGAATGAAAAGGCTATTTAAATTTATAAGCTTCCGAGCAACGCAACAGCTTACTCTCCAAATTTAATGGCGACGCAGATGCATTCTATGAATAAAGTTAGAAAGTTACTTGGAGCTGTTTTTAAAAGTTTAGCCTTCGCCATCCGATGCTGGTAATTTGATTTAAAGAATCAGCAGTTTTGCAAGAATGATTTGCTTGACGCAAGCAACTACTCAATTATTATACGGGTATGAGAAGACATTAAAAAATAACTGTTACTAACTTTATATAAGAAGTCCTTTTGTTGACCAAAAACTGTCGAATTTAAGAACAGTTCTTCACTTCATTGACGTGAGTGCTGGTGATCGTTCCTCCATTTCATTGACGTGAGTGCTGATGATCGTTCCTCCATTTCATTGACGTGAGTGCTGATGATCGTTCCTCCATTTCATTGACGTGAGTGATGATGACGTTCCTCCATTTCATTGACGTGAGTGCTGATGATCGTTCCTCCATTTCATTGACGTGAGTGCTGATGACCGTTCCTCCATTTCATTGACGTGAGTGCTGATGATCGTTCTTCCATTTCATTGACGTGAGTCCTGATGACCGTTCCTCCATTTCATTGACGTGAGTGCTGATGATCGTTCCTCCATTTCATTGACGTGAGTGCTGATGACCGTTCCTCCATTTCATTGACGTGAGTGCTGATGATCGTTCCTCCATTTCATTGACGTGAGTGCTGATGATCGTTCCTCCATTTCATTGACGTGAGTGCTGATGATCGTTCCTCCATTTCATTGACGTGAGTGCTGATGATCGTTCCTCCATTTCATTGACGTGAGTGCTGATGATCGTTCCTCCATTTCATTGACGTGAGTGCTGATGATCGTTCCTCCATTTCATTGACGTGAGTGCTGATGATCGTTCCTCCATTTCAGTGCGTGAGTGCTGATGACCGTTCCTCCATTTCATTGACGTGAGTGCTGATGACCGTTCCTCCATTTCATTGACGTGAGTGCTGATGACCGTTCCTCCATTTCATTGACGTGAGTGCTGATGACCGTTCCTCCATTTCATTGACGTGAGTGCTGATGATCGTTCCTCCATTTCATTGACGTGAGTGCTGATGATCGTTCCTCCATTTCATTGACGTGAGTGCTGATGATCGTTCCTCCATTTCATTGACGTGAGTGCTGATGATCGTTCCTCCATTTCATTGACGTGAGTGCTGATGATCGTTCCTCCATTTCACTGACGTGAGTGCTGATGATCGTTCCTCCATTTCATTGACGTGAGTGCTGATGATCGTTCCTCCATTTCATTGACGTGAGTGCTGATGATCGTTCCTCCATTTCATTGACGTGAGTGCTGATGATCGTTCCTCCATTTCATTGACGTGAGTGCTGATGATCGTTCCTCCATTTCACTGACGTGAGTGCTGATGATCGTTCCTCCATTTCATTGACGTGAGTGCTGATGATCGTTCCTCCATTTCACTGACGTGAGTGCTGATGATCGTTCCTCCATTTCATTGACGTGAGTGCTGATGATCGTTCCTCCATTTCATTGACGTGAGTGCTGATGATCGTTCCTCCATTTCATTGACGTGAGTGCTGATGATCGTTCCTCCATTTCATTGACGTGAGTGCTGATGATCGTTCCTCCATTTCACTGACGTGAGTGCTGATGATCGTTCCTCCATTTCATTGACGTGAGTGCTGATGATCGTTCCTCCATTTCACTGACGTGAGTGCTGATGATGACCGTTCCTCCATTTCATTGACGTGAGTGCTGATGATCGTTCCTCCATTTCATTGACGTGAGTGCTGATGATCGTTCCTCCATTTCATTGACGTGAGTGCTGATGATCGTTCCTCCATTTCATTGACGTGAGTGCTGATGATCGTTCCTCCATTTCATTGACGTGAGTGTGATGATGATGACGTCGTTCCTCCATTTCATTGACGTGAGTGCTGATGATCGTTCCTCCATTTCATTGACGTGAGTGCTGATGATCGTTCCTCCATTTCATTGACGTGAGTGTTGATGATCGTTCCTCCATTTCATTGACGTGAGTGTTGATGATCGTTCCTCCATTTCATTGACGTGAGTGCTGATGATCGTTCCTCCATTTCATTGACGTGAGTGTTGATGATCGTTCCTCCATTTCATTGACGTGAGTGTTGATGATCGTTCCTCCATTTCATTGACGTGAGTGTTGATGATCGTTCCTCCATTTCATTGACGTGAGTGTGATGATGATCGTTCGTTCCTCCATTTCATTGACGATCGTTCCCGGTCCATTTCATTAACGTGAGTGAATGATGATCGTTCCTCCATTTCAGTGACGTGAATGCTGATAATCATTCCTCCATTTCATTGATGTGAATGCTGATAATCGGTCTTCAGATATTGGTGAATTGTTCAACATTCTTTTCAGATAAAGGGAACAATTGTTTAAACAGTCATTCGAATGTGCAACTATTTTATAAGTGATGAAAATCGTGCATGAAACTAAACTCTATCTATACTGCCTGAAGTCGATAAACTTGCCAAGTTATTTGTCATTATACCTGCTTCAAGTACGACAACAGAGAGAACTTTAAAGATTTAAAGCCTGCTGCTCAAGCACCACAGGTCCAGGAAAATATATCAGCGCTTCTTCGAAGTCAACTGAAAGAAAGTTTAACGCATTGTATGGTGAACCACATTATAGTCAAGAAAAATTCTCATCATTTACCCAGTAGTTAACTGAAAAATAAAACTTAATTTGAGCACTTGCAAGTGTTACGTAACGCATTGTATGATAAACCACATTATGGCCAAGAAAAATTCTCATCATTTACCCAGAAGTCCACTGAAAAAAAAAATCAATTTGAGCATTTGCAAGTGTTACGTGCTTATATGATAAACTGACACAGCAGTTTATCAAGAAAAACGTGAGGCTAGACTTCAGAAAAAGGAAGATGAGATTACCTAACAAGAATGAGCTGAGCTTATGCACTTGCATATACCACCAGTACAGGTACAGTTTTAAATTACAGTTTAAATTTTACTGATTGATTTCACTTATCAAATAACACATGTTTTAGTGCTCCTGCGTCATATTAAATCTATATAATTAACTAGATGGTACGGTGATTTAATAATACAATGGACTGTATATGAATATTAAGGCAGATAGATAGATAAAAAAAAATAGATAGACTGTTGTTAGGTTAATTTTATAATACAATGGTCTATATATGTATGTATGTATAAATAGATAGATTGATGGATAGAGAGAGGTGTAGAGAAATAGATAGATAGATAGATAGATAATGTGTCCTTAGTTTGCATCTAACTTTTTCATTCTTTTAGAAAACCAACCTATTCTTTCTATGTTCCTTATTTTATGTTAATTCTTTCCCATGAACTCCATATTCTCTGGATATATTCCCTGTGAAGTGCACATATATTGAGCTATTGAGGTTCCAGTTGGACAGCAGAAAGTAGTAACTAGAAGATAACAGAAAATACAGAAAAGTAAGACACAGATTCTCTTTAGTGTCACCCTAAAAGGTTAACGTAGAATCTCGCCTCTTAATTCCTTCCCATTAGGTCGCAGTTAGCAATGCTCCCAAAAATATGGACGGTTTTACCCTGCAACATTATGCTAATGAGCCGCAACTTCCCACCTTTTTTTTTTTTCTTTTTTTGTCGTTGGAATGAACTTGATCGTAAAGGTTTTAGCAAGAGTAGGATGTGGAATGGCTTCTGTGGAGAGAGAGAGAGAGAGAGAGAGAGAGAGAGAGGAGAGAGAGAGAGAGAACGAGTTGGAAGAGATATATATATAACAGATATATATATATATATATATATATATATATATATATATATATATATATATATATATATATATATATATATATATATGAGAGAGAGAGAGAGAGGGAGAGTTGGGAGGGGAGAAGAGAGAGAGGACAGTCGCAACAAAAAGAGAGAGAGAGAGAGAGAGAGAGATTTGGGAGGGGAAGGAAAGAGATAACGACAGCAAAAGATAGAGAGAGAGGGAGAGAGATGATAAAATTTTCAACGGTTCAAGATTTTTAAACAGTATGTCTTCAGAGCGGTAGAAGGAGAATCACCAGAGAGAGAGAGAGAGAGAGAGAGAGAGAGAGAGAGAGAGAGAGAGAGAGAGAGAGAGAGTCGTTTAAAAGCCTTAACAGTTTAAGGTTTTTAGGGAGTCTATCTTCAGGAGAAAGAGAATTGTCAAAGAGACAAAAAAAAAGAGAGGGGGTAATCTTCAGAGAGAGAGAGAGAGAGAGAGAGAGAGAGAGAGAGAGAGAGAGAGAGAGAGAGAGAGAGAGGGTGATGCTAAAGCAAAGAGGATCAGCTTGTCGGGTCTGCCTTTATTTTGATAATAATTGAAACTTCAAACGAAACTCTTGAGAGAGAGAGAGAGAGAGAGAGAGAGAGAGAGAGAGATGAAATCCACGCCCGGACGATCTTTCTTTTCAATTCTAATTAGGAATCTTCAATAGCAAACAGCTTTTGTCTCGCGAGCCCATTCATTTAATGCCACAGTGCCACTCAAAAGAAATAGGCACTATACGTAGCTACTTAAAAAGGGCACCATAGCGTTCCGTGATGCACTTGATTATGGACGCTACTTGATTAGCCTGAAGTAGCCAAGCTAAAGAAATATGAAGAATAAAATCGACTTTTCTTATTTTTTAGACTGACTATATTCGCAAATGGTAACTCGCGTTCATTCTGCCAGAAAGAACGAGGTTCTTGCAATGGGTTGTACGCAGAGGGGGGGCCGTGTATGCGTGCACGCGTGCGTGCGTCCGCGCGTCAGAGGGCATCCCAATCCCTTCCCCCTCCCACCTAACCCCTCACCCCCCCTAGGGTGGGAGAAAGTTGAAGGGGGAGATGGATTCGATTAGGATTTGCACGGAGAACACTTTATTATAAACACAATTCGAGGTGACTCACCCCCCAAAAACCCTTCTCTGACTCATCCCGAGATGAGTCATAGGTAGTGGAATGCGTTTGGACTCATTAGATGAATTAAAAGTTGATTCAAGTTGAAGTCTTTAGAAAGGGGAACTATTCTTTTTGACATTCAGACCCTTCATTGCATAAAAATTCATCCAAATTTCACGATTTTCTTCATACAAAATCTATAGAATAGGAAATATTTTTTCATTCAGTCCCTTTACTACATAAGAATTAATGCAACTTTCATATTTTTTTTTATTAATTTAGGCTTTCCAAAGCGAGGAAAGATGGACTTTTATTGCCTTCTATCAGAGAAAGACCCTAGAGTGACTTTTAATGGAATAATGTCAGGTACTTTGGGAGAAAGATCGCACATTCTGATGCTCAGCTAATTTGTAGTCAGTTACTTGTGTTATTGAAAAGCAAGTATATTTTATTAGTGTTGAAGACACTATGCACACATAAATACACATATGTTACATACATATTAAGCCTAACGCATCTTTTAATATTAATTCACTGTTTCTTGGGAATAACTATCACACAGTAGGGATTATAACTGATAATTGATAGAAATTATTCGTAGCAAGTCTGTATTTTGGGCAATGATTCCAATTTTGTATATTCTAAGATTCAGTTGGCAACACCCAACTATTTTATTATTATTATTATTATTATTATTATTATTATTATTATTATTATTATTATTATTATTATTATTATTATTAAGAGGAAGAAGAAGATGATGAACCCTATCATATGGGAAAAACCCTCCACAGGGCCCATTGACTTGAAATTCAAGCTTCCAAAAAATATAGTGTGTATTAGAGAGAAGTAACAGAAGGTAATGAGAAACACAGGACGAAATTACTTATAAAAAATATAAAAATTAATTAACAAATTAAATAATAACCATAAAAAATATAAAAATTAATTAACAAATTAAATAATAACCAATTATAAATCACTTGGGATGTGAGCTATTCCCAAGGTACGGTGAACTGGATATCAAACGAGATTTGTGGCTCAATATCTGTGAATATAAAACGTCACGCTTCTATATGTGACAAGGATTCATTTATAACCAAACACGTATAGATGAGTACGCCTGACAGAATCGTACTGTAATACGAATACAGAAAATACAGTACTGTAATCATTATGAAACCCCAAAGAAATCAGTATAATTTCTAGAGGTATTAGGAATAATTATTATAATTTCTATCACATCTGGGACTCATAATCGCCCAGTTAAGCGTATTATAAATAAACACTGTGATTCTTAAATAGTTGGAAGTGATTACAGGTTGGGCATTTTTTTATCAGTTCAGCTGAAAATATTGTGTTTGGATTTATTAGTTTTTATGTAATATGATATTTTAAGCTAGAACATGTTCCCCGGAACTCTCTCTCTCTCTCTCTCTCTCTCTCTCTCTCTCTCTCTCTCTCTCTCTCTCTCTCTCTCTCTCTCTCTCTCAAGCCTATTAAGTGCAACATTCTCTCTCTCTCTCTGTCAAGTCTGTTAAGTGCACCATCTCTCTCTCTCTCTCTCTCTATTAAGTGCAACATCTCTCTCTCTCTCTCTCTCTCTCTCTCTCTCTCTCTCTCTCTCTCTCTCTCTCTCTCTCTCTTTCAGTGCCATTTCATCAACCCAATTCTCATTAACAAGCCCTCCCAGCCCCTCCCCCATCCCCCTCGACAAAATCCAACTTCCTTTCAGATTTGATGAATGGGGTCGCACTTACAACTTAATTGCAGTTCTTCGGAGGTAATGGCTGCAGTCTGTTTTATTCCCCACTCTCTCTCTCTCTCTCTCTCTCTCTCTCTCTCTCTCTCTCTCTCTCTCTCTCTCTCTCTCTCTCTCTGCTGTATCCGAAAACTGGCTTTTTTCCGGAAACCAGCCAGTGGTAATTTGGGGGCGTGGTTATTTTGTCGTTACCTCAATGGTGTGTTTCCCAAGTAGGGGGGTAGCGCCGTCAGTGCGCCTCATGCGGTGCACTGCAGGCATTACTTAGGGATCTTTGCAGCGTGTCTTCGGCCCCGAGCTTCAACCCCTTTCGTTCCTTTTACTGTACCTCCTTTCATATTCTCTTTCTTCCATCTTACTTTCCTCAATCCTCTCCTAACAATTGATTCATTGTGCAACTGCTTTGAGGTTTTCCTCTTGTTACACCTTTCAGGCCTTTTGTTGCCAATTTCCGTTTCAGCGCTGAATGACCTCATAGGTCCCAGTGATTGGCCTTTGGCCTAAATTCTATATTCAATTCAATCCAATCCGAGAAAATGAAAACTCAGCCAAAAAGTATTTATAGATGTTTTTATAAAGATTTACTCTCCGTGTACTGATTCCCATTATCTGCCAAATCTTAAAAAAAAATGCCCAGAAGGTGTTGTCTCTTGCCATTTATTGTTACTTAATATAGATTAGAAACAATTAATGCAGTTATAAAAACCTTTCGTAAATCAGCAATATTATATATATATATATATATATATATATATATATATATATATGAATATATATATATATATATATATATATATATATATATATATATATATATATATATATATATATTATATATTATATATATATATATATATATATATATATATATATATAATGTATATATACATATATATTATATACATATACAGTATATGTATATATATATATATATATATATATATATATATATATATATATATATATATATATGTATATATCCTACTCTATCATAATTCACCTTCTGTGTTAACAATCTGACGTAACCTCTTCCTAAACCTTCCCTGAACTGGGGATGAATTCCAGATACCTTTTTTAAATCCAGCGACCTCCCAAAATCACGGGTGTGGGTTGAGGCAATTTCTTCTAAATCATATTATTAAAAGGTCGATGAAGAGACTCATTTTCACACGCGGGAGGATTTTCAAACAAAGTCTCAGTACCGCCCTTTCATTTTGTCACTGTATAGGTGACGGAGTGTCTAATTCGACGTGATTTGATGGACATAAGCCCAGAATAGGTATGATGACTTTGTCGGCTGAAATATAGGGTCTTTTTTTTTCTGGGGCGTTAGGGCTAATATTAGTTTTACCTGCGGGTTTCTGGAATGAAAATGAGAGCTATGTTTTATAAAGACGCCAGGGAAATTTTTTTTTTTAAATTTTCATTAAATTGTAGAGTAAAATAAATAGACAAATAGATAAATATATCTTCGTACCTCCTTCTAAGAAGATATATATATATATATATATATATATATATATATATATATATATATATATATATATATATATATACATATATATAATATATATATAATGACCCTATCCCCAGGTCAAATAAGTTCTTCACTGGAGGGGTGGGTAGAGCTCTCGGCTAGCACGCTGTTGGCCCAGCGTTCGACTCTCCGACCGGCCAATGAAGAATTAGAGGAATTTATTTCTGGTGACAGAAATTCATCTCTCGTCATAATGTGGTTCGGATTCCACAATAAGCTATAGGTCCCGTTGCTAGGTAACCAGTTGGTTCTTAGCCACGTAAAATAAGTCTAATCCTTCGGGCCAGCCCTAGGAGAGCTGTTAATCAGCTCAGTGGTCTTTAAACTAAGATGCACTTAACTTTTTCCCAGGCAAATTCTTTCCCCCCTCGTCTCCTCCTCTCACTAAATCTATTCTCAAACAAAGGCCCACTGGAATTAAACACTGATATACAAAACTAGACTTTATTTGCAAATTTAACGAAAGTGACTCAGCAAAAGCTACGATCATGACATGGAGTGAATTCCACCCCCTTTAAATGGAAATCACCACTAGAGAAAATTCTGATCAATGATTCTAGACCGGGCAGTACTAGTGACTAAATCCCTGGTCACCAAACAAAGTAAAAAAGGTCATAATGATTCTGGACCACAGTAAATGTCATATAGTATGTAAAAGAGTAAACACCGCTTCCAAAATATTCGTCCTCACAGGACGAACCCAGGATTCCTGTTCAAAGAAACATATCATCTATTAAAACCTGAAATGGCGTTAAATGACATTACTATTCAGAACAGAATATATATACATATATATATATATATATATATATATATATATATATATATATATATATATATATATATAGTTTAACCAGACCACTGAGCTGATTAACAGCTCTCCTAGGGCTGGCCTGAAGGATTAGACTTATTTTACGTGGCTAAGAACCAGTTGGTTACCTAGCAACGGGACCTACAACTTATTGCGGAATTCGAACCCATTATAGCCAGAAATGAATTTCTATCACCAGAAATAAATTCCTCTAATTCTTTATTGGCCGGCCGGAGACTCGAACTCGGGCCTAGCAGAGTGCTAGCCGAGAACTCTACCGACTCGTCCAACGAGGAACTTATGATATATATAATATATAATATATATACATATATATATATTATATATACATATGTATATATTATATATACATATATATATGTATAATATACATACATAAATATATACAGAATAGAAAATCGTTTAATAATAGTAGACAAATATTTCAAGAACAGAAACCTCTATCGTTCAAAGTTTCACTTTTTTCACTTTTTAAATAAAGGTGCTATATCGTCACACACATGTAATAAGCATCTTGACTTTCCCTTAATCCAAGACAACTGATCTGTTCAAACCAAACCAAGTTTCTACACATATCACAACGAACCAAATCTTCAGTAAATTCCAGACTACGGAACATTTCCTCTTTCAAATTCCAATGCTTTCCTTCTCGGAGATTTTCCTCTTTGAAGTAGAATGTGATTAGGCCTGTAGAAAACAGTTCTAGCCTAGTAACAGAAGCTTTTGTTTGAACAAAAGTAAAGGTATTCCGATTGGTTCCTTTCCTCCAAGGAATTTGCCATTAATTATTCTCTCATCAAAAACTAAGGCAATTCTCTGATTCCTTGTATATTCCATTTGGTTCTTTTAATTTAGTTGATTGTATTGTGCTTTATGGTATCCTATGGTCGTTCTTTTGTTTTTCCCTTCCACTTATTTTGTCTGTTTTCCCCTAGTTCCTGTTATTCAGTTCACTGAAATTATAAAACTGTTTCAGACGTTCGTCTACCTAAACCGCTCACTTTACAGGAGGCAAAGATGTTAATTTCCCACAAACACACCCACACACATATATATATATATATATATATATATATATATATATATATATATATATATATATATATATGTATATATATATATATATATATATATATATATATATATATATATATATTTTCACTGTAATAGCCATCTTTACAATGTTACCATTTTACAGTGAATTTCTGTTTGATGTATCATTGTAAATTGTAATGTTATATATATATATATATATATATATATATATATATATATATATATATATATATATATATATATATATATATATATATATATATATATATATAATATATACATATATATTTTTTTCATTTTATATATTTTATATATATATATAATACCCAATTTTTTTCCGTCTGCGCCTTCGCAACAATTAGAAATACACACGCAGAATGAAACTAATATATCTTAACTCTAAAGTAATAAAAACTCACTATAAATACACGAAAAATAAAACAAACGCGTCTCAACAACTGTGAAAGTAACACACTTTATATATATGCGTGCAAAAAGGCTGTAACTGAAAACGGGTACATTGCCTTAATGCACTTCAGGAAAGATGATTCCTGTAACCTTTTACCAGTATTGGAAATATCTATTCTGTACCATTTGTAAGACCTCTCTTTTTTTT
>NC_089750.1:371707-381707 GCF_040412425.1 Macrobrachium rosenbergii | reverse complement strand
CTGTCGAAGAGATGATGGCCAGGGGAGGAGAGAGAGAGAGAGAGAGAGAGAGAGAGAGAGAGAGAGAGAGAGAGAGAGAGAGAGGAGCTGATAATAACAGGATGAATTCATTTTCACGCAAAAACACGACGGGGGAAAAATAATGAGATAATTATCGCTTTCTGATTATTGAGACATTGATAAGTAGGAGAGAGAGAGAGAGAGTGATGCTGAAAATATGGATTAATTCGAAGATAAAAAGGAGAGAAAGAGAGAGAGAGAGAGAGAGAGAGAGAGAGAGAGAAAACAATTGAGTGTCTGAGAGAGAGAGAGAGAGAGAGAGAGAAACAATGAAAGTGTGAAAGAGAAAATGGTTTGAGAGAGAGAGAGAGTGAGGTGAGTGTAAAAGAGAGAGAGAGAGAGAGAGAGTGAGCGAGCGTGAATATAAAGAGAAACGGAGAGAGAGGGAGAAAAGATCAAGAGAGAGAGAGAGAGAGAGAGAGAGAGAGAGAGAGAGAGAGAGATAATAAAAAGATAAATTCATTTGCTCGCAACAGATGAGAAAAATCTCATTTTTTCTTTAAACATTTAATGAAATTATAATTCAAGGAATTATGGAAAACGGAAAAACATAACTTTCAATTATAAATGACAGAATTAACACAATGTGAATTAATTATCCCTTGCATCAATTGGAAGTTAAACTTTTAATTCCATGCTGTCATAATGATGACAATCTTTTAATTATTAAGTAAAATAGCAAGATTTGCTTTGATAAATGATTTCAGTTTGGTCCAGAACGTTTCATACAAAGATTAGAGTCTTCTCGTATTGTAAGATCTAATGTTACTTTGGATGTTTTCAAGGGACTGGGGTCAAATACTAACGAAAAATTTTGCAAAAAGTCGATCTTGAGTGAATCTCGCATCGAATGCATCGTTACCACGGCAACTCATTCTCCAGATATTGTTGACACACTCTTTCCCTATCAAATGAGACTTAGTTAAGCTCTTTATCTCTAATATTATTAAAGTAGTAGCCGTTTTTACGAAGGCATATTAAAATACCTTTTTTTTTCTATTGAAGATTTTGCTTCAAGTAGTTAGGAGCAGAATCTAGGTGGAAATAGTGCCTTTCAATAAAATTTTCAGTTGGTTTTATGCGTTTTTGTAACCCAAGTCAATATTTGAGCAACAGTCCCTTAAATTGTATAAAAATAAATTACATAAAAACTGACAAATATCTCCCTTCAATTGGCACTCTTGAACTCCATAAAAATCGACAAATATCTCCCTTCAATTGGCACTCTTGAAGACCATATTAATTCTTCACTTAGATTTAATTCCCTGACAGAATGTCTTGGAATTTTTATTATTGTTAGTCAGAAAACCTACATTATCAAAGATGGTTATAGATGATGTTAGAAAAATTACCATTGTTTACAGAAGACAGAACGAGAAGATGGTAGCCAAACAATAATTAAGGGTTAGATGATATAATTACATTATCTTTTATATTTTGGTAAGCTTCAGAATTTCACAGCAGTTGGCAAATGTTAAATTTTATTTCACGTGTTATTAGGCCTATAGGAAGTTTTATATAACATAACACTGATCTGCAGTAATTGATTGAATTTAAAATATGACTAAGAATATATGATATACACTTTATTCAGAAGCAATGGAAGGGCTATAATCTCAGTAAGTATCCAGGTTCAAAATATTGCTGATGATAGATAATGTACATTTTCTTTTAGCAACAAAACAAGAGCCGATATCTTTGGAAGGTTCCAACCAAATTGCTGTTTTCTACAACAAACAACAATCACGTACAGTACAACAACACGAAGCTAAGAGGTATCCCTTTTTCTCTCTGGAAGAATACATTGACAGAAGGCTTAATTTTCTGCCATCCATCATTTTTTTATCCATCTCCTGGGCCTCTTCCATCTCACCCCCATCATTTTCTGTTAAAAGTATCCATCCGTGAATGGGTGTTTTTGCCATACACTTATACCCCCCAAAAATCACTGCTCTCTCTGATTAAGGGTAATCTATCTCTCGTTCTCTGGACTAGAATCTGCTTAGCTGTGTGTGTGTGATATATACATATATATATATATATATATATATATATATATATATATATATATATATATATATATATATATATATATATATATATATATATATATATATATATATATATATATATAATTATTTTATATATACTGTGCATATATGCATCTCAGTAACAGTGTGTGTGTATGTGTATGTGTTTATGTATGTGCGTTCATGTACTGTATGTGCGTGTATGCATGACACTCCTGCCCCAATATTCCAGTGGCTTCCGGGGGTTCTCAGATGTAAGCTGCTTACACCTAGGGCTTGCATCTGGGGCTTGCATCTGGGGCTTACTGAGTTGTCTCTTGAAATCATGCCTGGTTAGTGTCCCTCAATATACAGAGGGAGCTCGTGCACCTGCCTGAAGCCTTTCGTTGCGATTCTCTGACCAGATTCGCCCTCACAGGTAATGTTGGACGGATGGCAGGGGAAGTCGTTCTCGGAAGTCGTTCTAAAAAGTCGCCTTTCAAAGATCGTGTTCGGATGTAGAGGAATAGTCCATTGGAGGACATTTTATTTATTTATTTATTAATATATCTATTTATTTGACTAGATTAGTTTAAATTTTTTCATGAGTATGTAAGTGCTTAAATATATGCATTTATGAATGTAAGAATGTATGTACGTAATTGTATGTATATATATATATATATATATATATATATATATATATATATATATATATATATATATATATATATATATATATATATATATATATATATATATTCATACGTGGATCTCTCTCTCTCTCTCTCTCTCTCTCTCTCTCTCTCTCTCTCTCTCTCTCTCTCTCTCTCTCTCTCTCTCTCTCTCTCTCATTCATTTTCAATTAATGCACTCCCACAAATGACGAAACCAAACGAACTCTCTTAAAATGTCCACCAAACCTACCTTGCTTGAAGAGACATAACGCTATCAATAATTAATCCGTTCATTCCACAAGCATTACATAATCCCTATACTAAATATATATAACAAACCTGAAAATGAAAAATTTTGCATTGAACGTTATTCATCCGCATATACCTGACATAGCTCTTGCATCAATTCACATTCACGAGAACTTCCAAATGAATGGAGATTGAAATGCAGGAATTTATTAAAAGCTTTGACTCAATGTACTATTTATATCTTGCAATTAAAAGCGATATTCACTCGTGGAGTTGAAAGCCGTATGAAGAAATTATACAGTATTTTTTTTTTCATTTTTTTCTGAGCAGTAGTCCGAAGGACTTGTGAATAATTCTGTTCATGAGTGGGTGGGAGGAATGTGATTACGTAAATGAGAGAGAGAGAGAGAGAGAGAGAGAGAGAGAGAGAGAGAGAGAGAGAGAGAGAGAGAGAGTGTAAATATTACTTCTCTAAAGTGCATTGATCTGGATTATTATTTTTGTGATCGATTATAAAAGTTATATCTGGCTCTATAATTTTTTAATAAAGATTTATGGACAAAATTTATGAATAAAATGTGAATGATAATTACTCTCTCATCTTGACGGTTTAAGATCTCAGTGTACTTATAAGCAATACTGAATATGTAGTGCTTGGTAAGACCTTACTAAATATATATATATATATATATATATATATATATATATATATATATATATATATATATATATATATATATATATATATATATATATATATATATATATATATATATATATATATATATATATATATATATATATATATATATATATATATATATATAACAACAAAGTATTTTATTTTCATGATATATTGGTTCTGCCTTCCATTTTCAAGAACAGTCCCATAAACAATATTTCCATTCTCAGATTAATCCTATTAGGGATAAGGTTGCCTCCCCTATGACCTTTCCATGACCCAAGATGACCCTAATACCCGTATTCCCAACTGGGTCGACTTGTGAGTGATATATCAGGAATGGCTCAAATTTAAGACGCACTAATGATCGAGCTCTCTCTCTCTCTCTCTCTCTCTCTCTCTCTCTCTCTCTCTCTCTCTCTCTCTCCTAAAAATCTCTCTCTCTCTCTCTCTCTCTCTCTCTCTCTCTCTCTCTCTCTCTCTCTCTCTTTCCTCCAAAATCTCTCTCTCTCTCTCTCTCTCTCTCTCTCTCTCTCTCTCTCTCTCTCTCTCTCTCTCTCTCTCTCTCTCTCTCTCTGCGCCAAATGAAAGCTGGTTCTCATTATTGCAACTGCAAACCTGTATCATTCTCTGTTTAAGCCGTCTGATAACGCTTAATAGGACGACTAAGCTGGTATTGCCTGTATCCTCATTCTGGCGCACGTCGGAGAGAGAGAGAGAGAGAGAGAGAGAGAGAGAGAGAGAGAGAGAGAGAGAGAGAGAGAGAGAGATTTTGTGTCGTTTTGATCAAACTTTTGCAAATTTTTCCTGACTGGTTAAAATCCCCAATTACAAATATTTCTTGACATTGCAAATTATACTCTAATCCCTTAGATTTGCTTTGCAAGAGAGAGAGAGAGAGAGAGAGAGAGAGAGAGAGAGAGAGAGAGAGAGAGAGAGAGAGAGAGAGAGAGAGAGAGAGAAATTATGTCATTCTGGACAGACTTTCGTGAACTCTTATCCTGATTAGTTAAAATAAAATTCCCATGAAATGATTTTAGAGAATTTTAAGTTTGACTAATTCCATTCATTTATTTGGAGAGAGAGAGAGAGAGAGAGTCAGAGAGAGAAGTCAGAAGGAAGAGAGAGAGAGAGAGAGAGAGAGAGAGAGAAATCATTCTGGACAGACTTTCAAACTCTTATTTAGTTAAAATAAAATTCCCATGAAATGATTTTAGAGAATTTTAAGTTTGACTAATTCTTCATTTCTTGAGAGAGAGAGGTCTATAGAGAGAGAGAGAGAGAGAGAGAGAGAGAGAGAGAGAGAGAGAGAGAGAGAGAGAGATTTGTGTCACCCTGGTCAGACTTTTGTAAACTTTTCCTGACTGGTTAAAACCCTTATTAAATATATTTCAGTATATTGAAAGTTAAGCTCTAATTTCCATCGATATATTTGGCGAGAGAGAGAGAGAGAGAGAGAGAGAGAGAGAGAGAGAGAGAGAGAGAGAGATTTTGTGTCATTCTGGTCAGCTTGTGATAATATTAGTGAAATCAGAGAGCAATATTTATTTGTGAGTTGTTTAAGATTTTATGTAATAACAAATGCAAATACAAGCTCATTTATTTAGCTTGATTTATACTGCTCTTTTTAGTGCATTTCGTAAAAACCTCTCTCTCTCTCTCTCTCTCTCTCTCTCTCTCTCTCTCTCTCTCTCTCTCTCTCTGTGTACATATATATATGTTTATATAATTTTTCGCTTAATAGCAATACCCTGCATTATGTAATTAAATAAAACGATATTAATTTTATTAATTTGCTTTGTGAAATTACTAATTGCAAATGCACTGAATAATAATTCTAAAATATTTCCAATAATAATAAACAAGACACAAGTAAAAAATTCGCCACAGTTTTTCGGCGCAATCGAGTTTTCTGCACAGCTGCTACAGCGTATAATCAAGACCACCGAAAATAGTTCTGTCTTTCGGTGGTCTCGGTATAATGCTGTATAAGTCGCGGCCCGTGAAACTTTAACCACGGCACGGAGGTGGCCTATCCTATACGTTGCTACCAGCACGATTATGGCTAACTTTAACCTTAAAAATAAAATAAAAACTACTGCGGCTAGTGGGCTGCAATTTGGTATGTATGATGATTGGAGCGTGGATAATCAACATACCGATTTACAGCCCTCTAGCCTCAGTACTTTTTAAGATCTGAAGGCGGACAGAAAAAGAGTGCGGACAGAATAAAGTGCGGACGGACAGACAAAGCCGGCACAATAGTTTTCTTTTACAGAAAACTAAAGATAATCCCTCTTTTTTTTCTTATAATAATCCCTCACCATTAATTCAAGGCTATCATGATAAACACTAATAATTATTAATTCAAAATAAAAAAAACAGTTTTTAATAACTCTTGCAACACAACTCCTTCCCTGAATCCATCACTTTTGAACATAACCTTCCCAAGCAACTGATGGGATTCAGTAAAACTCTTGGAAATCATTATACACTCTATAAGTCATATCCTGTGGAGTGGGTGGAAAGCAGAGGAACCCGAATTATAGAGCTTAGCGACGCAATAGGATGTGATTCTGTCACTCAGGAGATGAGTTGGCTAACTCGCGGATATTAGAATCCTGTCTCTCTTTTCTTTGTAATGTTGGAGACATGTGAGGAATGTTGGAGATATGTGAGGAATGTTGGAGATATGTGAGGAATGTTGGAGACATGTGAGGAATGTTGGAGACATGTGAAGAATGTTGGAGACATGTGAAGAATGTTGGAGACATGTGAAGAATGTTGGAGACATGTGAAGAATATTGGAGACATGTGGGGAATGTTGGAGACGTGAGGAATGTTGGAGACATGTGAGGAATGTTGGACACATGTCATGAATGTTGGAAACATGTGATGAATGTTGGAGACATGTGAGGAATGTTGGAGACATGGGAAATGTTTGAAACATGTGGGAAATGTTGGAGACATGTGAGGAATGTTGGAGACATGTGAGGAATGTTGGAGACATGTGAGGGATGTTGGCGATATATTAGGAATGTTTGAGATATGTGAGTCATGTTGGTGATATGTGAGGAATGTTGGAAATATGTGAGGAATGTTGAAGATATGGATATTGGAGATATGTGACGAATGTTGGAGACATGTAATAGACGTTGGAGATATGTAAGGGGTGTTGGAGATATGTGAGGAATGTTGGAGATGTATGAGGATTGTTTGAGATATGTAAGGTATGTTGGGAGATATTACAGGAATGTTGGAGATATATGAGGGTTCCTGGAGACACGTGAGGGTTGTTGGAGATATGTGAGGCATATTGGCGATATGTGAGAAATGTTGGAGATACATGGGGAATGTTGGAGATATATGAGGAATGTTGGAGATATCGGGAAGTTAGAAAATGTCAGGGATGTTAGAAATATGTTAGGGATGTTGGAGATATGTGAGGAATGTTGGAGATATGAGAGGGACGCTGGAGATATATGAGGAATGTTAGAGATAAGTGAGGAATGTTGGAGATATGTAAGGAATGTTGAATGTGAAAGCAATGTATAATTATACACCTGGTTTATCTTCACGGTTAGTGTAGAAATTGCTGTGTTTGTCTAAGTTTTATTCAATTTTTAAAAAGTCTGAATTTGATACCATTAAAAATACTATATTTTTCAGTTATATAACCTACTGCTAAGTATGTAACATTTCAAGAATTAGGGCTAATTGTCAAGGTGTACCTTCAGGTGAAAGGTCAAATAAGAATTTTTCATTGCGTGGATATTGGAGATTGCCTTACATGATATATATATATATATATATATATATATATATATATATATATATATATATATATATATATATATATATATATATATATATACACACATGCACTGTAATATCAGATATTGTTCCTCAATTCATTTTAAGGTTATTACACTTACTAGCCATTCGATATGTTTAGTTAAAAGCATAGATGAAAGCAAAATTAATTATTGTTTGGATCGGGGCAAAATTAATTAATAATTTTTGACAGACAGACCCCCGGAGTTTGAATGAAACCATTACTTGACAAATTATTTTTATATGATTGGTCACTAATCTTCAGCACTTGACAATAATTCTGTTGATTTGCTCCAGTAAATTGATGCCCACGATACGTATTCAGATCCGGGAGATCGGATATATTGTAACTAAAATGAAAAATTTATAAATAAATAAATATATATACAGTATGTGTATATATATAAATTTATATATATGACTGTGAAATATTTTCTGTTAAAACAGAGTTCCATCAAATATAAGGAGCCCAAGAAAACGTCAAAATGTGGAAAATAAAGGCTATATTTCAGAGACCAAACTGTCTCTCTCCTCAGGCAAATTCAATATTTGCCTGATGAGAGAGACAGTTTGGTCTCTGAAATATAGCTTTTATTTTCCACAGTTTGGCGTTTTTCTGGCCTCCTTATATTATATATATATATCATATAAAAGTGAGGCAGAAATGCAAAAATTAAATGCAATCAGAAAATGATACAGTTTGTATCTTATATCTGATCCATTTTTAATTTATTATGCTAAAATGAATCATGATTCACTTCATAAAAGAAATCATTTTGATATCCGTCTGTTAATGGCAAGAACTGTGAAGGGAAAATTGCTAAAAGCTGATTTCAAGTTAACATAAAATAGATTGTTAATTTTTATCAAAAAATGTTAAAATTAGACCTTGCATCTGCAAATGAAATAGATTCCTTTACAGAATTCAGCCCAAATAATCATTGATAGATATAATTTAACGAGTAAACAAACCCAGAATCTTTTTAATCCAATCACCTACAGGATAATTGGCCGTGATTATCCAACCCACTTCCGAATTACACCGTCTTAAGATAACCAATTATCAACTCCCTTCTCTGAGCCAATATCCGAGTTTTCCATTTTAATCTTATTTCTGTTTTCCTTCTCTCGCATTCGTCGCTTTGTTGACTTCTTCCCGTTTATTGTCTTTCGTCATTGTTTCCGCTAATTCGTTTATCGTCCTTGCCAATTCCCTCCATTTATCTCTTTTATTTATCCATTTATTCTATCAGTGTCATAATTCATTTAACTGTTCGTAATTCGGTTATGTGAGAAGATACATTGTGCCTTGGTTGGGTTATTGGAGAAGCTCGAATATCTAGAGGCTGCGTGTGATAGTATGTGGGATGTTATGTATAGATACATTTTTATATGTATATACATACATACATACATACATACATATATATATATATATCATATTTAGTATATACATATATATATGTATAAATATAAATATATTTATATGTGTGTATATGTATTATGTATGTATGCATAGAGAGATACATAGATCGATAGACAAACAGATAGGTAAATAGACAGATAGACAGATAGATGGGTATACAAATGACTAAGGTCTCAGTTACTTTCAAGTTTAAATATACGTCAAGACAATTAATTCTTTAATATCCGTTTTGTGTACAGTATTAAAAGACATTAATATTTTATCCCTAATTCAGTTTTCCTATATTTCAACATTTCTCTCTCTCTCTCTCTCTCTCTCTCTCTCTCTCTCTCTCTCTCTCTCTCTCTCTCTCTCTCTCTCTCTCTCTCTCTCATTTTGCTTTCCGATATTTATTCCCAGCATCCTGTATCCGCTCCCACAACCAATATAGTTTTCCTTTAGCCTTTTGTTGAAAGCAAATGAGCTACTTTCAACTCTGAATCTTTGATGTGTGTCTTTTGTAAATGATGAACAAAGATGATACGACAAAGGAGATTCCTGCTTGGTGAAATGATTGCGTTTTGTGGTGTTTTGCAAAAGAGGACATTAAAAACGCTGGATTTTCTCAGACACAAGAACAAACGGGTTCTGACCATAAAGAGGATTCGTTTTGTATCTTCTTCTTTGAAATGTGAATTTGGCTTATAGAGCTGGATTGTTCTTTTCGTCTGAAATTAAAACAGAAATTCGATATTTTTTTCAAGGCAAATTTTACTTCAGACTGGCGAAGTTTGGATGTTATATATTTGATTTTATGAAAAATGCCAAACCTGAGCAGACACTCATACATACATACATACATACATACATACATACATACATACATACATACAAGAAATGCCTGAAAATAGGATATGCCTGTTGCAGTGACATTCTTGAAAATTGCATAACAAAGTTCATGCTTTAAAATTTACCAGGCCAAACTTACAGTCATACATACATACATTCGTACATACATACATACACACACACAAACACACACACACATATATATACATACATACATACATACATTTGTGAAGAT